>NC_136261.1:90828457-90865957 GCF_964187855.1 Myxine glutinosa
CGGGCTTCCTGGGTGTTCGGTCATCGGCTTCCCTGGTCATCTTCCCTGCGTTTTTACCTGGTTCTGTCGTCGTCTTCTTCCCTGCGTTCCTCCCGGCGTTCTTCCCTGGTGGTTCGTCGTCTTCCCTGGGTTCTTGTCGTGGTGCTTGGAGCGGTGCTTGGTGTTTGGAGCGGTGCTTGGAGCGAGGCGTGGTGCTGCGAGCGAACGGGACCTCGCGTGCGACCGACTAGGGGCGAGTGAGGCGTGCCGCTGAGCGGGTCGCTCGGGGCCTAGCAGGGTGTGAACGAGGCGGACAGAGGCCTGCTTCGCATGAACACCGGAGCCTGGACGATTCCTGATGGACACTACAGACTACAGACATAGATAAGCTCGCACCCACAAACGCGCACAACAGGACGATTTCTTTATGTAATTCATCCCCCTGTGCTGTTGTCAAAGTGAGGTGTGCGGGATCCCAATTTAGAATTAGGTTTTATTGTGGCGTTCCATTGTTATCGGGTTCTGTAATAAATCTTTATTTTTGTACATTTTACCCCCGTGTCCGTTTTGAGTTCATTCCCTGCAGAATCGAGGGCTGCAGTCGGGGCGTCAGGTAAGAGCTTGCCGCTTCTTCCTCTTCCTTCTTCCGCCCATGCTTTTATAGTCGAATCCGCAACTGATCGTCGCCTCGGAGTCGTTTGCTCATCCGCGATCCGACGGTATTAACCGAGGGATTTGCGCGACAATATATTCATACATATCAGCAAAGGCACCTGTCAATGACAGGGGTTCATTGATGTCTGACCTGAAATGAGCAATTTCCTTTGGAGTGCGTATTGGTCGAAACGGGAATTCAGTGAGGCAATGTGTGTAGCTGGTAACCTCGACAACCTCGTTCCATTCTATCAGCTAAGTTTTCCAATCCATACTCGTTGTACCTCCGAAGTCCTGCTCGGGAGTGAAGGTGATATTATGAAAGCTCAGCTAGGAAACAGGTTTCGGCATGTTTTGGGCCTAACGTTTGATGGAACATCACAAAGGGGCATAAAGGGTCGAAAGTTTGCCTCTAAATCTTGTGTCCCAAACCCATCCCTCTCTGTACCCACCATACCCAGTCGTACCCAGCTGCTCCTGGACTCTGTGTCCTTTCCTCCTGACAAGGTGGAAAAGTTTCTGTCAACCCTCGACTCTGATTCTGCAACTGGTCCTGACGGCATCAGCCCACGGGTCCTAAAATCATGTTCTTCCGCTCTTTCACTCCCTCTTTCTGTTCTCTTCACCCTCTCTTTTGCTCAAGGTCATCTGCCATCTGCTTGGAAATCAGCCAACATCACCACTTTGCACAAAAAAGGTGCAAAAACAGATCCCAGCAACTACAGACCAATCAGCCTTCTCCCAATTATCAGCAAAGTCATGGAATCCATCATTGCTTCAGATATGAAATCTTTCCTCTTCTCCAATGGCTTGATCTCTGATCATCAATTTGGTTTCAGACCTGGTCACTCTACTCTGGACATGCTGCTTCTGCTTTCTCAACAATGGATGGAGGTCCTCAACGCCAAACAGGAAATTAGAGCTGTCTCCCTTGACATTTCACGTGCCTTCGATACGGTCGGGCACCCTGCTCTGCTCACCAAACTCTCCTCCTTTGGTATCCATGGAAATCTCCACGCATGGCTGGCGGACTTCCTCTCTGGTCGTAGTCAACGTGTGGCCCTGAATGGGTTTCTCTCATCTCCTCTTCCTGTTCAGGCTGGAGTTCCCCAAGGTAGTGTTCTGGGCCCTGTGCTTTTCCTGGTCTTCATCAATGATCTCTCTGACTCTCTTGAAAATCCTCTCTATCTCTTTGCTGACGACTCTACTCTCTGTCGCTTCATTCCTCATCCCTCAGATCGGCAGACTGCAGCCTCCTCACTCTCTGCAGACCTGGACAAAATCACAGACTGGGCAAACAAATGGAACATGTCTTTCAATCCTGATAAATCTCACACTCTTACGATGTCTCTCCGAAAAGACCGACTGGAAAACCCTCCCATCCACTTTCTGAATAATCCTCTCCAAGAAGTTCTGTCACTCAAGCTTTTGGGTCTCACTATTTGCCATGATCTTTCCTGGGAAAACCACATTTCAAATCTGGCCTCCAAAGCCAGTCGCCGACTGGGCATCCTCCGTCGTGTGAAGTCCTTCCTTGACACACCTGAGCTCCTCACCACATACAAGGCTTTCATCCGCAGCTCTATGGAATACTGCTCTCCCCTCTGGTCTGGTGCTCCTGCCTCACACCTAGCCCGTCTTCACGCTGTTGAAACCAAAGTGTTCAGAATCATTAGAATCTCCCGTGATGAAGCTAACTCCAAGGGCCTTTCACTCACTCACCGCAGGCAGGTTGGTGGTCTTTCCGTCTTCTACCGACTCCTCTCTGGCCTTGCCCCCCCAGCCCTCTCTGGGCTCTGTCCCCCAAATATTCCTACAGGTCGCACAAGATCTGCCTGCAACCAACCCTCTTATGGTTAAACTGCCAAAATCAAGACTTTCTGCTCACCTTCACTCCTTCATTCCTCTTTTCTCCCGCCTCTGGAACAAACTCCCTCATTCTCTTCAATCCCACTCTACCCTCCAGGTCTTTAAAACAGCTGTTCACCACCATCTCTTATCCTCCCCCATCCAAAACCTTGATCTTTTCTACCCCCGCTAATTTCGGTCCCCATGTGTTTTATACCTCTCCCCCCCCCCCGCGCCCCCCCCCCCCACTCCCCTTCCCACGCCTCCTGCCCCCAAGCCCTCTCCCTCCCACACTTCTCCCTGCTCTCAAATGTTGTGGTTGTGTGCTTCCCCTTGTCTCCCCATCTTGGCTTCCGCTCCCTCTTTTGTATATTTTGTTTGTCTGGTTGATTTGTTTGTGAAATAAATGTTAGCTCTTTCACGAGCCTCGATTCACTATACAAAAAAAAAAAAAAAAAAGGAAAAAAAAAAGCGGTTAGAGGGGTTTAAGGGGTGTAAAGGGTCTAAAGAGGTCTGAGGGGTGTAAAGGATCAAAGGGGTATAGTGTCGAAGGAGTGGGTCTAAGGGGTGTAAAGGGTCAAAGGGGTGTAAATGGTCAAAAGGGTGTAAATGGTAAAAAGGGTCGAAAGGGGTCTAAGGGCGGAAAGGGTCTAAAGTGTGTGAAGGAGTGAAGCTGTAGTGAAGAAATTACCTCGGGTTCGTAAATAAATTAACTCTGGAGTGCAACACAGCAATAACGGGCCAAATGACCTCCGCATGACTGTTTCAACCCCCTATTCAGGTGTATTGTGGTTAAAAATTTGATGGTAGAAAGTTTCGTTTTGATTAACCTTGGGAGCTAAAAAAGCAATAAGCTCAGAAACAAACAGCAAAACAACAACTCACCGTGTTGTGAGTATGAGATGATCGGTGGGTTCACCCGTTGGCATGTGGCGGCATTTCAGAGATCACGTCACTACTTCTTTGGAGAACTTACCGATCATGGTAACATCTTAATCAAGTTGTTTTTCACATCTGATAAAATATTGACGATCGGAGCTCACCATCTCACTAATTACATCGCTATCCGTGTTGGAATCCCCCCAAAAATTGGGATTTTTACAAAGCTTTGTACAGTTGTGGCCAAAAATATTGGCACCTTTGCACTTTTTTCAAATAATGCACCATTTCTTCCAGAAAATTGTTGAAATTAAAAAATCTCTTGGTATCCACATATGTATTTCTTTGGTTTGCAGTGGAACAAAACAAAAAAAGCTGAAAAATGTACGAAATCTTAGCTTATTCCACACAAATCCTAAAATGACCCGGACAATATTATTGACACCTTTTTGAAGTTGTTAGAAATAATTTGATTTCAAGCAGGTGATTCTCCTTTACTTTGCAATTGAACTCACCTGTCATGAGTTGGGGTAGGGTTAGTGTGGGGGGTGGGGTGGTGTTAGTGTGGGGGGTGGGGTGGTGTTAGTGTGGGGGGTGGGGTGGGGTTAGTGTGGTGGGTGGGGTAGGGTGGGGTGGGGTTGGTGTGGGGGGTGGAGTTAGTGTGGGGGGTGGGGTGGGTGTGTGGGGGGGAGTTAGTGTGGGGGGTGGGGTCAGTGTGGGGTTAGTGTGGTGGGTGGGGTTAGTGTGGGGGGGAGTGGGGTTAGTGTGGGGGGGGGGTGTTAGTGTGGGGGGTGGAGTGGGGTTAGTGTGGGGGGTGGGGTGAGGTTAGTGTGGGGGGTGGGGTGGGGTTGGTGTGGGGGGTGGGGTTAGTGTGGGGGGGTGGGGTTAGTGTGGGGGGTGGGGTGGGTGTGTGGGGGGGAGTTAGTGTGGGGGGTGGGGTCAGTGTGGGGTTAGTGTGGTGGGTGGGGTTAGTGTGGGGGGGAGTGGGGTTAGTGTGGGGGGGGGGTGTTAGTGTGGGGGGTGGAGTGGGGTTAGTGTGGGGGGTGGGGTGGGGTTAGTGTTGGGGGTGGGGTGGGGTTAGTGTGGGGGGTTGGGTGGGGTGGGGTTAATGTGGGGGGGGTGGGGTTAATGTGGGGGGTGGGGTCAGTGTGGGGGGGGGGTGGGGTTAGTGTGGGGGGGAGTGGGGTTAGTGTGGGGGGGGAGTGGGGTTAGTGTGGGGAGGGTGTGGTTGGTGTGGGGTTAGTGTGGGGGGGCTAGGGTTAGTGTGGGGGGTTGGGGTTAGTGTGGGGGGGGATGGGGTTAGTGTGGGGGGGTGGGGTTAGTGTGGGGGGGTTAGTGTGGGGTGGGTGGGTTTAGCATGGGGGGGGTGGGGTTAGCGTGGAGGGGGGTGGGGTTAGCGTGGTGGGGGGTGGGGTTAGCGTGGTGGGGGGTGGGGTTAGCATGGGGGGGTGGGGTCAGTGTGGGGGGTGGGGTCAGTGCGGGGGGTGGGGTCAGTGCGGGGGGGAGTGGGGTTAGTGTGGGGGGGAGTGGGGTTGGTGTGGGGTGGGGGGATTAGTGTGGGGAGGAGGGATTAGTGTGGGGAAGGCGATTTGTGTAGGGGAGGGTTAGTGTGGGGGGGCTGAGGTTAGTGTGGGGGGGCTGGGGTTCGTGTAGGGGGGGTTGGGGTTAATGTGGGGGGGTGGGGTTAGCATGGGAGGGGTGGGGTTAGCATGGGGGGTAGGGCTAGCATGGGGGTGCCACATTAAGCATGGAGAAGAGCATCCCAGGAGCTGCATTAAGCCGCTTTAAGCATCCCAGGAGAAAAGAAGAAAACCAAAGAATTGTCTGAGGAGTTCAGACACCAATCATGGACAATCTCAAGGTACGAGTCCATGTCCAGAGACCTTAATGTGCATGTGTCCACCGTAAGCAATGTTATCAGGAAGTTTAAGGCCCGTGGCACTGTAGCCAACCTCCCTGGACATGGCCGCAAGAGAAAACTTGATCGAAGATTGCAGCGAAGGATTGTTCAAAAGGTGGAGAAAGCACATCGATCAACCGCCAAACAGATTCAAACTGACCTTCAGACACAAGGTACGATAGTTTCAACTCGCACCATCTGTCGCCAACTCAATGAAAGGGGGTTCTATGGTAGGTGACCCAGGAGGACCCCATTGCTGAGAGAGAGACATAAGAAAGCCCGACTGTAGTTTGCTAAAACACACATGAACAAGCCAAAATCCTTCTGGGAGAATGTCCTGCAGACAGATGAGACCAAATTAGAGCTTTTTGGGAAAGCACATCATCTCGATGTTTGCAGAAAACAAAATAAAGCCTTCAAAGAAAAGAACACCTTCCCTAAAGTCAAACATAGAGGAGGTTCTGTGATGTTTTGTGGTTGCTGTGCTGCCTCTGGCACTGGGTGCCTTGAATGTGTGTATGGCATCATGAAATCAGGAGATTACCAAGGCAACTTGGAGCACAATGTTCACCCCACTGTCAGAAAGCTGGGTCTCTGTCGAAGGTCATGGGTCTTGCAGCAGGAAAATGACCCCAAACACACTTCAAAAAGCTCCCAGGAATGGTTGAAGACAAAACACTGGACTGTTCTGAAGTGGCCAGCAATGAGTCCAGATCTAATTCCCATTGAACACCTGTGAGGAGATCTGAAAACAGCAGTTGAGAGAAGGCACCCTTCAAATCTGGGAGAACTGGAGCAGTTTGCACAAGAAGAGTGGGCCAAACTGCCAGTAGAGAGGTGTAGGAAGCTCATTCATGGCTATGGGAAGCACTTGACTGCAGTTATTTTGTCCAAAGGCTGTGTGTGCTAACAAATATTAAGTCAAGGGTGTCAATAATTTTTTCAATGCCATTTCTTTTTATTTTCTGGTTTAAAATAATATTTTAAAGTTCTGAATCAAAAACAAAGATTCTGTAAATATTAACAGTGAAATAAAGAATTGTGGAGACCAAATACTTTTCTTAATTTCAACTTGTGTTTCGAGAAAATTGTGAGTTATTTGAAAAAAGTGCAAGGGTGCCAATATTTTTGGCCACGATTGTATATATACAGTATATATGCACCCATATGTGCTTTATCTCCATTATATCAAGATGATCAGATTACATAGCTGAGACAGTTGCATTAAAGTCGTCTGGATCAGGTTTATTGAATGGCAATATATTTTCAAAGCATTTGTTTCAGACCAAAAATAAATCATTCCAGTCGTCATAAATAATATGACAATTACACAGATGACAAAAATAACTGATTATGTAATGGAACAGGCCTCTCTCCAGCTGTGCAAATAACGTTTTAGACATTATCAATGGAATATTACAATTTAACATACATGTACAGTACAGTGTTATCAAAATGAAAAGCATCACCATCAACAAGCTTACAATTTTAAATTCAAGAAAAACACAGAGTTGCCGACTTTGTAGCCATAGATGTGTAGCAAAAAAATTTTAAAAAACAAAAACAAAGTGGGACAGTTTCAACTAAATGTTTATGAATAATTGTGTTACAGAACAAAATGAAGCAAAATCCAAACTCTGCTGCATCCACTAAAGTTACTAAATATATTGTTACGGTTTTTAGAACCTTCACTTTGTAAATTTAGTATTAAACTTCCTGTGTACATTTCCCCTTAATTGGCTGTTAATTGAAATAAGTGCACCTTAGCTAGTCCATGTACAAGCACGTAGCAAATCATAGGCTTCCCTCAATAGTTATCTCTTTATTCTATGTCAGTTTAAGGCTCTGTTGCCCATTAGTTGACTCTGCATTGCACCAATGAAATAAGATAGATCCCCTGTTCAAATTGCTCAAAACCTCCATCCCCTTTCAATTGCCAACTGCATTTGCCTCCATTACGGCATGGTCAGCTCGGGGAAGAAAGGCGTGCCGCCCATCGTCATCAGGGGGAGGAGTCGGCCAAGCGCCAGGAACAAGGCGTGGCTTTGCCAACGCCTCATCAAGGGGCGGGATCGGTGAGCCCTCGCGACCAATCAAGGCCGAGGCGAGCTCACCAATGGGCGTTTCCAAAAGGCCGGCGGCTTGATCGCCACGCACCTCATAAAAGGAGGTTGGGAGGGACTGCTTGGAGAGATGAGTGAGAGAGCCCCCACCAGAGAGTCGTTGAGGAGATCCGTGGCAAACAGTTTTGTGAAGGGAGGTGCCTGAACAAGCTATGAGGGAGGTGTGCTGAACCGAGGGAGACGCTGTCCCAACCAGCCTTGCCACGACATGCTCCGACGGGTTGCTGCAAGCATCCCGGCGGTGTGGACCCGAGGGTGGAGAGCCGGTGGCTGCTCGCTCCCGGCCGTTCTGTGGACCGCCTGAACCTTCTTCTCCCTCCAGCCATTCCTGCTTCATTCCCATTCGTGTAAGTCTGACTGTCGTCTGTTTGTCTGTGTTGTCTGGGGTTTAAGTTAAGCCTGTAGATAAGCTAGAATTGCACTGTGTCTTCTTCTTCTGTAAATTATTTTCGTTTCTTTCCTTCTCCCTTGGTTTCTTTGATTTGTACATAATTAGTTAATAAATCCCTGTTCTTCCTACCTTTGCCTTCTTTCCTTCACATCCGTTCGTCTTTGTGATTTCCCCCATTGAGTACCTGTGGCGCGATTTCGGCCAACGTTTAAGAATCGGGTTTAGTCCTTGCTAATGGTTCGAACCGCGGGCTGCTAAAACCGCTCGGCAAAATACCATCTTGTCCGTGGTTTCGAACGGAGTTGCCCACCTGCTTTGTGGAGGGATCGGCGGGGGTGTACGGGAATCCTTTGACCGATCGCCTCGGCCAATCCCACCCCACAAGGGAGCGGGGTAGCTTCAGGAGCGGAGACGGCCAGTACAAATAGAAGGGGGATTAACCCCCCCCACCCCCCTGCTAAGGGGAGAGCCGTCCCCATTTCCGTAACAATATGTTTACATTGAGTCAGAAAGAAATAAGGTTGAATCCTTATGACATCTAATTCATTATAATCAATTTTAAAATAATAATTTGTATTTTCCATACTATCCTTTCCATTCTGAAACTAAAAATCAACATTTATATTAGACACTGTTTGCTAAACAATGAATGACTTGAGCCTAATGCACACTTCAAGGCCTAAGAAATTCAAAACAGATATGCACATTTTAGATATATAATTATAATAAATTTAGTAGCAGCGTTCAGCTTTAACAATGCAAATTACTAAGTTTACATAAAAAATGGAAAATGTATTCTTTCACATGAGTCATTACAGTTATTACAGTTATTACAGAACAATTTCAACAATATCATAACATAATAGAAATATACCGTAAAACATTTGATTGTGTCCAAGTCATTACTTTGGCACTTTGAAATCAGTAGTATAAATATATTAATGTTCGACATGCTGGGTTAGTCATTCTGAAATAACCATTATACCGCTCAATTTTTGTTGATCATATGCCAACATCCTGAACAATCTTCTACATTAATTAACAATTATTGACAAAAAGGATATTGCACTGTTTTAATCCGTTTTATGGTTCATCCCTTTGCTGAAACATATTGCTCCACAATATGCATTTGTTCAAGTTTTCTTTTGTCCCTGCATTTGCAAGGTTTAATACTTTTATGAATTTTGTGGTAGAGTGATATATAGATCAGGTAGATCTGTGTAGGTATCATGCTCCGACTGTCGTGAAGAAGAAGAACCACCCCATGTAATAATTAGAGGACCTGTTTAGCCCGAATGTCGGATTAAGTGTATATTCGTCCCTGTCACAAGGGTGCGGAGCTTGTTAACTAGATTAGGGCATAAGGGTAAATTATCCCTTGTAAGTCTTACCCTATGTGATCTATCCTTTGGCTCTTTTGGCACTGCACCATAGACACGTGTGAGGAAGGCCCATTAATTACAACATCAATAATAATAAAACCCAACTTGTATAACAACACACATAGCACAGGCAGGCCAGGAGCCACACCCAGAAGGACTCGCTATTGGGCAGGAGTCGACCAACCAAAGGCTAAAGTAAGGAATAGTCAGGTTCACTATGTTTTTTCGTTCAAAATTTTGGTAGATTAGCAAAACTATACATTTTTGCAATATTCAGAGCATGAGGAATCCAAAAATTAATGTTTACATTTGCGTAGACACCTTTGCGAAAATGACACTCAGGACAGTGATGAAGATCTGTAAAAGCAAATTCCTGAATGGTATAGACCTCGTAGATTCTGTGTATAGGACTTATAGTTCAATCTGATACTACCTATAACTTCCTATAACAACCTATAACTTCAAAGGACTTGCAATATCATGTATTATGTAATACAGTTATATCACAAATATAAAGACAATGGTTTTCAATTACCTTTGTTTGTTGCTTTTCTATAATCCTGAGCACTATTTTGAGGCCTTTATTGGATTCCTTGACCCCGAAAACATAGGATTAGCATATTTAATTAAGTCTCTAGGTTGACTAGAAGCCGAGATCGCGCAAAATATGTATTTTATGGTGGCCATTTTCAAAATCCAACATGGCGGCCATGCAGGTGTCTGTGCAAATGCCAACATTGATTTTCAGATTCTCCATGCCCTGAAGATTCCAAAAATGTACAGGTTTGCTAATCCAAAAATTTTGAAAGAAATTATATTTGTTAACATAGTGAACCTGACTAGAAGGAATGGTGATTGGCCAGGGGCGGGGCAAGAAGCTTCCCGTGGATTGGTGGAAGGAAGGCTGAGAGGGAAGCAGAGGACTGATTGGCAAGGCACGCCAATGACGTCGAAGGGTGGCCTGCGGGCATTGGTGGAGAGCTGGACAATATAGCAGTGGCTTGTGGGGGTTGGTGAAAAGGACCGATGACGTCAGACGGCCAATAAAAGAACTCGCTAGCCGGCATTTTTCCCCTCTGGTTCTGGATCCCTTCGTGCCCGGACGTTCTTCTCCTCACCTTGGACTCTCTTCCCTTCTATCTTGATTGACCTTACGCCTTCCTCCGCCATCGACTCTCTCCTCTTGGTTCCGGACATCGCGAGCAATTGCGTGTAGATGAGGGCGGCTTGCCGCTGGAACACCACAAGGCCGGGGTGAGCGGAACGCCCGGTGAGGCCTAGCAGCACGCGAACGAGGCGGATTGAGGCCTACTTCCCGCCAACACAGGAGTGCGCACTCGGATTGGACGATCGCTGCCAAGGTGCCAATTGAGCGGAGTGCACGATAACTTACACATTTATTTTCATCCCTTTTATTTTCCCTTCGTCCGTGTGATACGTCTGGTGTGGGAGCGCCCCATATAGGAACCTTATTATTGACCGCGTTTCCTTTGTCCCGGCATTCCGTTGTAAATAAACCCTTATATTATTTTTCCCTGTACATTTTACATCGGTTTTCGCTTGAGTTAGTTTGCAGGGTTGAAGGCTGCCGTGCAGGACCGACGGGTAAAATCTTACAGCTTCTTCTTCTTCTTCTCTCTTCTGCCCGCGCGTAGATATATAATCCGTATTTGAACCGAACGCCTCAAATTAACGCTCGATTTGCTATCTGTGACGGTCCCGGTATTAACTGAGAGCAGTCACACGACAACACTTTCTAAAGAGCATATTGTACCCTTTTACAGGCTTTCATTTTTCTTCTAAGATATATATCACTTTAGAGACCTATCTATCAAAAGGAAAAAGACCGAGAAGAACTTTGGAGAAAGCTTGAAGAGCTGGAATTGCAAAATGCACAAAATAATGCTTTTGTTGCTCAATGGCTTGGTTGATTGTGGTGACCGTGTTTCCCATGACGGTGGAGTGAAGATAAAGCTGCTGACATTCTTTGCTGATTTATTGAATTCTTACAATATGACCGTTTAATGTGAGTGAAACTGTGTCATAGGATTGAAATTTCCATTCATTATTTACTCTCAGGTGACATTCAGTCATTGGCCCAGTTTGGCTACGGTATAATGAATGTTAATTTATACATTGTCCAATGCTTCCAGTGTGTTGCACTCCCCGGTGTGTACCCCAGTTTAGAATAGGTACACTGTATCCCTGTGAGTCGTAAAAGGCGACTAAAAGGGTTGGCATCATCCGGCCGTAAAACATTGCCTCAAAAAGGGAAGCATGACAATTACAATTACATATGGGCAGGGTACAGCCCGAAGTACCCCGTGGGGGACCTCACTCACTCTCGTCAAAAATGAAGGTGGGGAACCCGATCGAAGCAAGGGTGGAAATCACTCCATTTATGACGACGAAACGCCTGATGCCCCACGTGGAGATCGGTTTCTGAGGTTTGGGACATGGAATGTCGGGACAATGACAGGGAGATCAGGAGAAGTAGTGGAAGTATTGGTCAGAAGAAGCGTGGACATATGTTGTGTGCAGGAGAGGAGATGGAAGGGAAGTGGTGTGAGAATGGTGAAGGGTAGGCAGGGACAGAAATACAAGTTTGTGTGGCAAGGGTGCCCGGAGGGCGTGAATGGTGTTGGTGTCCTGTTTTCTGAGGAGTTTGTAGACAGTGTGGTGAGTGTGACTAGAGTGAGTGAAAGGTTGATGATGGTGAGAATGATTATTGGAAACCTCTTGGTGAACGTCATATGCTCCGCAGGTTGGTCGGAGCGATGAAGAGAAAAACAAGTTCTGGTGTGCGATAGAGAAGCTGATGGAAAACGTGAAAGATGAGGAAGTTGTTGTGGTAGGAGGAGAACTAAATGGACATGTGGGAAGGAGGATGGACGGTTTTGAGGGAGCTCATGGGTGTTACGGATATGGTGTGAAAAATGGTGAAGGTGAAAGGATTTTGGAGTTTGCTGATGAAGCTGGTTTGTTGATTTGTAATACTCAGTTCCAGAAAGAGGATAATAATCTTGTTACATACACGCCAGGTGGGTCGACCACAACCGTTGACTACCTGATGGTGCGTAGGCGAGATAGGGGACACCTCCTGGACACAAAGGTGATCCCGGGGGAGGAGGCTGTTTACCCGACATAAGGGTGAAAGGTGCGAGGAGAGCTCGGTGGGCGAAGGACGAACCGAGAATGAAGGTGTGGAGGTTGAAAGAGGTAACAGTGAGGGAGGCATTAAAAGAGAGGCTGAGTATGGTAGAGGATGATGTGGTTGAGCTTGAAAGTGGTTGGATGTCAATGAAAGATAGTTTGTTGGGAGCCATTGGTGAGGTATGTGGATGGGCAAAAGGACCACTGAGGCACTTGGAAACGTGGTGGTGGGATGATGAAGTTGGAAAGAGGATTGACAAGAAGAGGAAGAAGTTTAAGGAGTGGCAGAAGGTGAAGGGTACGGGGGCAGAAAAGGTAGAACATGAAAGTTATAAGGCAGCCAAGAGGGCTGCAAAGAAAGAGGTAGCAAAGGCGTAGGAGGCATGTAGGAAAATGTTCAGAGAACGCATGGATTCGGAGGAGGGTCAGAGAGTGGTACTCAGGATTGCAAAGCATATAGCGAAAGAGAGGTGCGATGTGATGGGGGCGAGTTGCTTGAAAGATGAAGTGGGACAAATCGTTGTGGACCCAGATGGAATTAAAGGAAGATGGAAAAGATATATGGAAATGCTGTTGAATGCAGTGAATGAATGGGATGGCAACATAGAGCGTAACCTAGTTTTAGGACCGGCAGAGAAGATAACTGAGAAGGAAGTTGAGGAAGCGATAAAAGCAATGAAGAGTAGAAAAGCGGGAGGGCCGACGGGAGTTGTGGGAGATATGTTGAAGGCAGCAGGAAGTTGGGGTATGAAGAGAATGACAGAGATCTGTAATCTGGTGGTGAAAGAAGGTCGCATTCCAGTGGATTGGGAACTGAGTACCCTCGTCCCTCTATACAAGTGGAAAGGTGACCCTCTGGACTGTGGCTCGTATCGAGCGATAAAGTTATTGGAGCTTGTAAAGGGTGTTGGAGAGGAGCATAAGGAAGAAAGTGAATATCGACGAAATGCAGTTTGGATTTATGCCAGGAAGAGGAACGACAGACGCGCTTTTTATTGTAAGGCAGTTGCAGAAGTACAAGGAGAAGAGGAGGAAGTTGTTTCTTGGTTTGTTGATCTGGAGAAAGCATTCGATAGGGTTCCACGCAAAGTCGTGACATGGGCATTGAGGATGTCAGGAGTGGAGGAATGGTTGATCAGAGTCGTGATAGCAATGTACTAAAGAGCGCTCACAGTTGTAAGGACAAAGGACGGAAACAGTGGTGAGTTTGAGGTGAAGGTGGGAGTGCATCAAGGGTCGGTACCAAGTCCACTACTATTTGTAGCTGTGATGGAGGTGCTGGCTCAGAACGTAAAGGAGGGTTTACCGTGCGATTTTTGTATGCACATGATCTGGTGTTGATTGCGGAAAGTATGGTTGGACTGAAGGAGAAGATGAACAAGTGGAAGGAATGTATGGAGACAAAAGGTCTGAAGGTGAATATCAGAAAAACGAAAGTGATGGCAAGTGGTAAAGCATGTGGTGAGGTGGAAAGAACTGGGAAGTGGCCGTGTGCTGTGTGCAGGAAGGGCGTCGGAGTGAACTTCATTCAATGTACAATGTGCGCTGAGTGGGTTCATAAAAAATGTAGTGGTCTGAGAGGGTCATTAACCAGTGTGGCAGCTACATTCAAATGTAAGGTGTGCACAGAGGGAGCTGCAGATGGAGGAAATGTTGAGTTGGATCTTGGAGACGGCATGAAGCTGGAAGGTGTGAAAACGTTTTGCTACCGAGAGACATGCTGAATGGATAAGGTGGATCAGATTCGGCAACGGTTGCGAGAGTGAGATGTGCATGGAAGAAGTTTCGGGAACTGAGTGGCGTGCTGACGAGGAGGGGAGTGTCATTGAAGCTGAAGGGAAAGGTGTATGCTGCATGTGTGAGAAGTGTTATGATTTATAGGAGCGAGACATGGGTAATGAACGTAGAGCAGCAACGAAGGCTGGAAAGGGTGGAAATGCAAATGGTTCGGTGGATGTGCAGAGTATCTTTGAGAGAGAGGAAGACAAATGATGAATTGTGAAAGATGATGGGAATAGAGCCTGTGATGGATGCTGTGAAGAGGAACAGGTTGAGATGGTTTGGTCATGTGTTGAGGAAGGATGAAAGTGACTGGTTGAGAAGAGTGATGGAAATGAATGTAGAGGGAAGTCGAGGACGGGGAAGACTGAGAAAGACTTGGCTAAAGGTGGTGAAGAAGAAATGCGTGCAAGAGGGTTAACAAGGGGAGATGCAGAAAATAGGGTAAAAATGGAGAAGATTGTCTTGGGGCCCGCAAGGCTAACCCCCGCTCTAGCAGGGAAAATGGCCTTAAAATGCCTGTTGTTTTTTTTTTTGTATATATCACTGTATAACAAAAGAAAATTAAACAGTGCATGGCATTTGAACATATACTGTGTTCATTTGTCATTTAAACATCCTTGCATCATGAATTGTGGATTCCTATTGGAACACCAAATCAGTAAACTCTGCCTTGAACGCTCTTGAACAATGCAAGCATGCATAGTGCCTTCCTTATCAATGGGCAGATAAATAAGCAGACGTTTTGCTGAACAAGTGCATTTAAACCTGCAGTTTGAAGATCTTTGGAGGAGAGGTTGGGTATGCGACACGGACGAATTTACTACATTTTGGTGAAAATCCGGATCTGGATCTGAGAATTCTTTTTAATGATTCTTCACCATTGAGTGATGGGCCAAAAACGATGTATGGCAGATTTCAAAAAGTTGTGAACGACTTCCGACAAAACTTGGTGAATGAGTTGGGTAAGTGACAAGAACAAGCCGATTAGCTTTTGATTAAAGTCCAAATCCAGATCCGACCTATCAGTGGGATATAAAATGGAAACTGCCTGGCATAGGTATGCACTCCACCGAGTGCCATTCTAGTTTTATCTGTTTTGTCTCTAGTTTTACTTACTTTGGGTTGGCTCTTTATCTGTGATAGGTATCTCAGATGATAGGTATCTCAGATGATAGGTGATGCATATCTCAGAGTTGCAACGATATTTGTTTTATGGTAACCAATTTTTGTTTTTTTTAGGCCTTAAGGCTCTTCTTGTTGGTTGGTGCTGTCAGGTAAGCATGCCTTTTCCACATATGCTTCAGTCTGTTGCTTGCATCTACAAATTCCATTCCACATTCACTGCATTTGTATGGCCGTTCCCCAGTGTGGATTCGCATGTGGGTGCGAACAGAACCAGACTCGGTAAATCTTTTTCCACAAATATTGCACTGGTACGGGCGCTTCCCAGTGTGGATCATCATGTGTCTATGCAAATTAGATGGATTCACAAATGCTTTTTCACATACAGTACAATGATAGGGTCGTTCCCCTGTATGGGTTCTCAAGTGTCTGAGAAGATAATCAGGATCCACGAATGCCTTACCACATTCATAGCATTTGTGAGGTCTCTCCTCTGAATGGACCCTCAAGTGTTTCTGAAGGGAAAATGCTTCCTTAAACGCCTTTGTACAAGAAGCACACTTGAAAGGACGATCTCCTTGGTGAACCCTCCTCATATGCCTAGGAACAGAACTTGATTGCTTAAACATCATCCCGCAAATAGAGCATGCAAAAGGTCGGTGTTGTGTGTGAGTCATTCGGTGTTTGTGGAGAGTATCAGAGCGAGAAAACGCCATCCCACAGAAATGACACTTAAATGGTCGTTCTTTGATATGAGCTACCATATGCTTCTTCAAATAAGCAACTTTAAGGAACTCCTTTCCACAAGTTAAACACGTACATGACTTTTGTTGCGATGTCTCCCCATGAGTTCTTTCGATGTGCAATTTCAATATAACCAGGGACGTGAATGATTGGTTACACTCTGAACAGGAGACCCTCCTTGTTCTCTGTGAAAATCTCTCTGCAACAACAAAACCATAAAATAGCATTTATAGCAAATCAAAAGAGCCTTCAGACAGTAGTTATGTCCAAAATAGCTCTTTAAGGCACTTCAAAAATTTACTTTCCTCAGTTTTACTCGTACATTTGATCGAGATACTGCACAATTTTTAAATTGTATTTGTAATGCAGTGGTTTTCTTGATGTTCATGGTATTTTGGGCCTGTATGCTATGGTATAGTGATGCTACACAAATTTAGCATCCAGTTTTTCAATAAATTGCATTTTCTCTGCACGTTTTTCAAAAAGCATCCATCATACCAAGTTGCCTTCGGTATGTCTTCTAATGTTAAAATAAGGAATAACAACCACAACAATTGCTTGGCTCACACTCAGAAAGTATTCACACCCCTTGACTTTTTTCACATTTTGTTGTGTTAGAGCTTGTATTTTAAATGGCTTTAATTTAAAAAAAATTGTCGCCGATGTACACAAAATACCCCATATTGACAAAGTGAAAACATGTTTTTAGACATTTTTACAAATTCATTAAAAATGAATTACAGAAATATCTAATTTACATAAGTATTCAGCCCCGAGTCAATACTTTGTGGAAGCGCCTGTGGCAGCGATTACAGCTTTGAGCCTTCTTGGGTATGTCTGCATCAGCTTTGCACATCTGGATTTGGGGAGTTTCTTCCATTCCTCCATGAAGATTTGCCCAAGATCTGTCAAGTAGGAAGGGGAGCGTTGGTGAACAGCAACCTTCACGTCTTTCCACAGATTTTCAATGAGATTCAAGTCTGCGCTTTGGCTGGGCCACTCAAGGACTTTCACATTCTTTTTCGGAAGCCATTCCAGTGTTGCTTTGGCTGTATGCTTGGGGTTGTTGGCCTGTTGGAATGTAAATCTTCACCGCAGTCTCAGGTCTTTTGCAGTCTCCCAGTCCTTCCCACTGAAATGCATCACCATAGCATGATGCTACTACCACCATGCTTCACGGTAGGGATGGTGTTAGATTAGAGATGAGCTGTGCTCGGTTTCCGCCAGACATAGCGCTTTGCATTCAAGCTAAAGAGTTCAATTTTCGACTCATCAGACCACAGAATATTGTTGCGCAACCGCTTTTGATTAATATCAGGTGGTCACGGATGCCGATCGCAAAGGCCTTAGCCCCCGAGGTGAAAACTCAATGGCGGATTCCAAAACCAAAAGCTACCCCAGGCACGAGGGATGGAGGGGCGCGGCGAGACCCCCGCAGCCTTATCTGTTAAATCAATCACCCGGAAAACTGCGTTCAAGTATATGTACAGAAAATAATAGAAGGGTTTATTAAATGAAAAGCAAGGACAGGAAAAGCATGCGCCGGTAAATCTAATTCCTAAATCGGGATCCCACACACCAGACACCAAATACAAACAAGGGAATCTGAATTAAGGAAAAGAACACGTCATGTACTGGTGAACGCGCAACTCGGTCTTATCTGGTCTTTGTCGTTGGCTTTGGCCGCCGTCCAACATGCGGCTCCTTTCGTCCCGCGGCACGCCTCGCTCCAAGTTCCAAAGCACCGAGCACCACGCACCCATCACCACGAGGTCGAACCCTCGCACACGGTCGACAAGCCAACTCGGATCTCACCGGGACGGCCAACTCAGGCCGTGAATCTTCCAGGAATCTGCTAGATTCTGCGAGCCAACGCAACCAGGGATCTCACGAAACTGCCAGGGCCAGGAATCTCACGAGTGCGCAACTGCTCAACTCATACGTAACTCACTCGGGATCTCTGAACGACTCTTGCACTCGAACCAAAGTGCGTCTCACGTCTCTGTCTCTCCAAGCAACTCAACTCGGGATCCAACTCGACTCAACTTGACTCGCACCGGGACTCAACTCTGCGCACAAAAAGTCCAACTGCCCACAATGGCATTCGGCGCTCGTTAATATCTGCCGGCCCGTGACGTCAGCCTTGGCGCACTGCCAACCAATCTGAGCCTCGTAACTTCCCACACTCTGTCGACCCGCTTCACGCCTCCTGTGTCCATTCGCGCCAAACGAGCACAGCCCTCCTGGGTGTGGTACTCAAGGTGGATAGGCCTGTCCGGAGGTGTAGGTGGCGGCGGCCATTATCGGCGGTGTCCTGGCCTGGTCTCTTCCCAAGTCATGCCAGGGGAGGGCGTTACTTAGTGTTGTACTAAAGGTCCTAACGAATGTCTAAGTGGTGTGCAGTGCCAAAAGGGACAAAGGTTTGGCTAACCAGGTGAGACATACAAGGGCGCAACTCCTTAATCCCTACACTACTTATCACTCGAACCTCCTGGTCGATTCACAAGTGTACATCTTAACCGACAAACCGCCTATACGGGAACTTATTACAGGTAGTTTTCCTTACCGCGACACACGAAGCATGTTACCTACTCAGATCTAACTGCTCTACATATTGCTCTACCACATCGACATAACAATATTTTGCCTCATGTTCTCAGTCTTTCCTGTGCATCTTTACAAACTCCAGGTGTGCTGTCATGTGACTTTCTCTCAGGTGTGGCTTCAGTCTGGCCAATCTCCCATAAAGCCTAGATTTGTGAAGTGCTGCAGAGACTGTTGTAGTTGTTTTTGTATTTGTGAAGTGCCATGTGAGATGGTGGTGAACAGCTATCTTGAAGACTTAGAGGGAAGAATGAGATTGAAAAAAAGGAACGAATGAATGGAGGTGAGCAGTGATACTGGATTTAGGTAGTTTCATCAGAAGGGAGTTTATGGTGGACTACATGCACCCTGCAGAAACCTGGGAGGAAGGGAGGAAGAGGGGAGAGGGTAGGAAAAATGCATGGAAAGAGCAGAGGGTGCAAGACCAGAAAGATGGCGGTAGAAGACAGAAACCACTGACCTGTCTGTGATGGCAAAGTGATAGGCCCATAGACTCAGCTTCATCTTGGGAGATTCCAATAATCTTGAGGGCCTTGGTTTCCACTGCATCAAGCTGAGCAAGGTGTGAAACAGGGGAGCCAGCCCAGAAGGGAGATAAGTAATCCATCAAGCTGCAGATGAAGGCCTTGTAGCGGGTTCCGAGTTCAGGTGTGACAAGGAAGGGCTTTGTACGACGGAAGATGCCCATTTGGCGACTGGTTTGCAGGCCAACTTTGAAATGTGGGTTGCCCAACAAAGTTTGTGTGTTGTTGTTTGTGTGCTCCTTCCATGTACAGTGCATTCAGAAAGTATTCAGACCCCTTCACTTTTTTCACATTGTGTTATTTTGCAGCCTTATGCTGAAATCGTTTAAATTCATTTTTTCCCTCATCAATCTTCACTCAACACTCCATAATGACAAAGAGAAAACAGGATTTTAGAAAGTTTTGCAAATTTATTAAAAATAAAAAACTGAAATATCACATTTACATAAGTATTCATACCCTTTGCTATGACACTTGAAATTTAGCTCAGGTGCTCCCATTTCTCTTGATCATCTTTGATATGTTTCTACACCTTGATTGGAGTCCACCTGTGGTAAATTCAATTGATTGGACATGATTTGGAAAGGCACACACCTGTCTATATAAGGTCTCACAGCTGACAATGCATATCAGAGCAAAAACCAAGCCATGATGTGGAAGGAACTGCCTGCAGAGCTCAGAGACAGGATTGTGTCGAGGCACAGATTTGGGGAAGCCCACAAAAACATTTCTGCTGCATTGAAGGTTCCCAAGAGCACAATGGCCTCCATAATTCTTAAATGGAAGAAGTTTGGAACAACCAGGACTCTTCCTAGAGCTGGCCGCCCGGCTAAACTGAGCAATCGGGGGAGAAGGGCCTTGGTAAGAGAGGTGACTATGAACCCGATGGTCACTCTGGCTGAGCTCCAGAGATCCTGTGTGGAGATGAGAGAAACTGCCAGAACGACAACCATCACTGCAACACTCCACCAATCTGGGCTTTATGGCAGACTGGCCAGACGGAAGCCTCTCCTCAGTGAAACTCAAAAATGACCAAATGAGTGAATCAGACAAGTGTAGGTTCTGCACGGTAGAAACAGAAAGCACAATTCACTCCTATACAACAAACAACAACAGGCATTTTAAGGCCATTTTCCCTGCTAGAGCGGGGGTTAGCCTTGCGGGCCCCATGACAATCTTCTCCATTTTGCCCTATTTTCTGCATCTCCCCTTGTTAACCCACTTGCCCGCATTTCTTCTTTGACCATCTTTAGCCAAGTCTTTCTCGGTCTTCCCCGTCCTCTACTTCCTTCCACATTCATTTCCATCACTCTTCTCAACCAGTCACTTTCATCCTTCCTCAACACATGACCAAACCATCTCAACCTGTTTCTCTTCACATCATCCATCACAGGCTCTATTCCTATCATCTTTCGCAATTCATCATTTGTCTTCCTCTCTCTCAATGATACTCCGCAGATCCACCGAACCATTTGCATTTCCACCCTTTCCAGCCTTCGTTGCTGCTCTACATTCATTACCCATGTCTCGCTCCCATAAATCATAACACTTCTATCACTTCTATCAGGATGTAAAAAAAGTCATGTCTGAACAGTTTACACTCAAAGGCACAACAAGGTATGTTGAGCAATCCTCTGGCACATCTGCAGAAATTTCAATATCCCAGTTCCACAAAACTCATGGAAACATGAACCAAAAGCAATCATTGAAAACAAGGACATAATTAATGCTCACATATGACCTGATGATCTCATCCAGCGTGCACATCGAAAACAAAGCACTGCAACTGGACATAGTACTCAGAGATAAAAGGAAAATTAGGCATTGCTAATTGAGGTTTCAGTACAAAGTCTTTCTTGACGATCTTTCTTGGGAAAACCACATTTCCAAGCTGGCCTCCAAAGCCAGTCGCCGACTGGGCATCCTCCGTCGTGCGAAGTCCTTCCTCGGCACACCTGAGCTCCTCACCACATACAAGGCTTTCATCCGCAGCTCAATGGAATACTGTTCTCCCCTATGGGCCGGTGCTCCTGCCTCACACCTAGCTCGGCTTCACGCTGTTGAAACCAAAGCTTTCAGAATTATTGGAATCTCCCGCGATGAAGCTATCTCTGAGGGCCTTTCACTCACTCACCGCAGGCAGGTAGGTGGTCTTTCTGTATTCTACCGACTCCTCTCCGGCCTTGCACCCCCAGCTCTCTCTGTGCTCTGTCCCCCAAATATTCCCACAGGTCGCACAAGATCTGCCAGCAACCCTCTGATGGTTAAACTGCCGAAATCTCGGCTCTCTGCTCACCTTCACTCTTTCATTCCTCTTTTCTCCCGCCTCTGGAACAAACTCCCTCACTCCCTTCAATCCCACTCCTCCCTCCAGGTCTTTAAAACAGCTGTTCACCACCATCTCTTATCTTCCCCCATCCAAAACCTTGATCTTTTCTACCCCCGCGAATTCACCCCAGATCCACCTTGTTTGAAATTCCAACTTCTTTCCTGGAAGTCCTGGCAGTGTCCATATGTTTTATACCTCTCCCACCGCCCCCTTCCCACGCCCCCCCCCCCCCCCCAAAGCCCTCGCCCTCTCTCAGATCTCTCGATGTCTCCATGTCTCTCGGTCCCTGCTCTCAAATGTTGTGTTTGTGTCCTTCCCCCTCTCTCCCCATCTTGTCTACCGCTCCCTATGTTATATGTTTTATGTGTCGGTTTGTCTTTCTGTGTGATTAATGTTCGCTCTTTCACGAGCCTCGACCTTGTATACAAAAAAAAAAAAAAAAAAAAAAAAAAAATGTGATTTTGATCTAAATAATGCAGAAATCAAGAAAATGACCAAATATCAAGTCCTCAAGAATGAAGTGAAAAGATCCTGGAAACTGAAGAGTGCCAAAATGGTACTAGTGATAATTGGAGAAACGGGAATGACAAAGAAGAACCTCACATAAATCCTTCAAACCATCCCTGGGAACATTACCACAAACGAACTACAGTTAGAGGCTGTCCGGGGCTCAGTGACGATCCTGAAAAGAGCCCCTGGAACAAAACTCTGAGAACAGCACAATTTTACATCTTAGCCCATGAGCCGCAATCCTTCACCAAAGCAGGGGTGGATACTTCGAGTCCTGGGGGAACTCTGTTCCACCATCTAAAACCCAAATTATGCAGATGGCTATCAACAACATACACACAAACACACACAATGCTCCTTTCTGTAATAAATACTGTTACGTGGAAAGGGGGTAAGTGTAGTATGGTCTGTGTGTTTCGAGTAGCGTTTAGATTTCCATGTAACAGGGATCCACCAGGTTAAGTCGTTTGTTACACGTGACACTGAGTAGGCAGCGTATGTAATCTAGACAGGTTCGATCTTAATTTGTGGATGTGAACACCTCATGGTAGGCGGGGCTAGTAGGTGAGAAATTCCCATGATAGAGACACACATCTGTTTGGCCATCACGATCTGTCTAGCCACTGTGTGTCAGCCATGGTGGTGTAATGTGCTGTGGAGTCGGAAGTGCCATCCTGCAATTATTCCCATAGGCACCACTCCCATGGGTAGGACAGCCAGACCAGAGAACTCTGCCCAGGAGGGGGTAATAACAAGAGAGACCACACTTGTGGAAGGAGGGAACAGGAGAGACCTGGAACAAAGAAGAGGTCTGTGGGGTGTTCAGACCAGAGATCACAAAAGCCTTGTGTGGAAGAAGGACAAGCAAAACTGATCACGGAGTTTTGGCGCGTACTAAGTGTAACTTTGTCTCTTGGAATGACCCAAGCTGGGTTGTGTATTGGTCACCCTGTGTTGGTGGAACATGGAGATAGAGGACAGAGGGCACCCCCAGGAGGCCTTGCTAAAAGGACAAAGGGGGTCCACGAGGCCTGGTTGATGAGGTGGATTGTAGTGAAATTATACCGAAGGTGAACCCAGGGAGTGCTCGCTTATCCCACTAAAAGGGGCGTCTATAAGACCCGGGACAACCGGGGCGCCCGGACACTCCAGCGGCACTTACTGTGACATAGTCCTGTAGTTTGAATGGTATGTACGCCCCTATATGCTGAGCTTGTTTTGTTTTACCGATTGATATCGGACATTGCCCATGTAATACTCTGATTCTAATGTCTGTTGCATGAATGTATTTTTACAGGATGTTACTTCAGATCTAAATGATATTAAACCTACCCAAGGGTCTAGTCGTGTCTGTGCTTGATTTTCACGACATTTAATATAATTTAGATCGACGAAATGACTGAACACAAGATGATCATGGTACCGATTCTCGGTGCCGACGCTCAAGCCGAGGGGTCGGGATCGGAGTTCACCCACTGGCTCAAAACGCTGGAGAATTACTTCGCCGCTCACAAAACAGAGCCCACCGCCGCGGTGAAGCTGTACATGTTACAGTCGAAGGTCCATCACAGCGTTTACCGGAGCATTGCTCGATTTGAGACGTACGCTACGGCTCTGGCTGAGCTAAAGCGACTATACGTAAAGATACGGAGCGCCGTGCACGGCCGGCATAAACTCTCCCAGCGGCGACAACAACCGTCGGAATCGATCGATCGCTACGCGCAGGAGCTGCGTTACCTATTGGCGGACTGCGTCCAAGAGGTTCGGACCCATGAGCAAGTCCAGGATGACCTTCTCCGAGATTCTTTTCTCTCCGGAATTAATTCCGGGGACTTGAGGCTCCGACTCTTGGAGACCGCGGAGCTGACATTTACGGAGGGCACTAAGGCTGGCACGCGTCTTTACAGATGCCCGTGAACAATCCACCGCTTATGACCACCCACGAGTCGTGGCGGGGACTTCTCAACTCGCGCGACCGGAGAGGGTTACCGCCGAGGATATGGGGGAGGACCCGACCACCACGGCCAAGACTCTGGGTGCTCCTGAAGCGGACTCCGCTTCCGGCCTAACTGCTGCTGCCGCTGCCCGGCCACGGCCTGACCGGTACGCGAAGTGTTATTTTTGTGGGAATCGGCAGCATCCTCGAGCTGAATGCCCGGCTCGGGAGGCCATATGCCATCTGTGCAACACCAAAGGTCATTTTGCAAAGGTCTGCAGGAAGGCCGCACGGGGCACGCGCACCCGCGCGACCTTGAATGGGCTTATCGCTGAGCCAACAGATCGAGCACCGGACGGGGCGCCTCACTCGGCTTTGATGAGCAGACCTCCTTCTTGCGGGCCTCTGGCTGCACGCACGACCTTGGTGAGATACACCGGGCGCCGAAACAAATGGCGCGAACGCGACCGGCCGCGGAGCGACCGACCTTGACTGGCGTCCGAACGCCTCCTTCAAACAAGCGACATGCTCCTGCTTTGGAAACTCCTCTTGATGTGCGGCAAACGCAGCACGTGACTCGAGCGCCATCTGACGGCGGCTCTTACGAATTACATGCACTCACTCTGGCATATGAAACTGCAGATGGCAGTGATCCTTCTCGCGTGACTCGAGCGCCAGCTGGCGGCAGCTCTTACGACTTACACGCACTCACTCCGGCATATGAAACTGCAGATGAGCCAACTATGCGCTTGTCATGAGGATCCTCCACGGGCTGCCCGAATGACCGGCAAACTGCAGCCGGCGTGGGAACGTCCTCTGACAGTGGGTATTACGATTTATATGCTCCTGCTGAGGCCCAACCTGCCGACGATGCCCGGAAGATTGCAGCCGGAGTGGGATCCACTCGCGAGGCGCGATCTTCTCGCCCGGCCGGTACAATACCTGCCGGGTCTGCCGGCCTTGCGCAGGCCATCATTCCGCTCAAGGTCGCGGGCGTTTTTGTGCAAGCTTTGATTGACACTGGGTCTACGGATAGTTTTATCGATCAACGACTAGTGCATCAACATGGGTGGCCGGTTCTCGGGACAACACGACGGATCTTCATGGCCTCCCAAGGACTTCGGTTGAGCACAAAAGGGGCATGTCGATTGAAACTTGTGATAAAGGGACGCACGTTCCCAGACGTGTATCTCATGGTATTACCTGCTTTATGTGCCGACATTCTGTTAGGACTTGATTTCCTTAAGCGACATGGACGTTTGGAAATAGACTTCGGTGGGCCGGACACGCTTGCTGTGTGCGCCCTCGCTCAGATGGACGTGGAGCCTCTCTCGCTGTTCCCCAACCTGACCACTGATTGTACCCCTGTAGCCGTAAAATCGCGGCGCTACTCTCGCGCAGACGCGCAATTCATTGCGGAAGAAACGGCCCAGCTCTTAAAGGACGGTATTATAGAACCCAGTAGGTCGCCGTGGCGGGCCCAAGTCTTAGTGGTGCGAAGTGAGGCCCACCGCCGGCGCATGGTAATCGACTACTCACAGACGATTAATCGTTTTACCCAGCTGGATGCCTACCCCTTACCGGGGATGGATGCCCTGGTACGCCAGGTGGCCCTGTATTCCGTTTATAGCAATCTCGATCTGCATAGTGCGTATCATCAGGTCCCCATCTCTAGGGCTGATCGCGTCTTTACAGCCTTTGAATCGGGTCAGCGGTTGTACCAGTTCACTCGACTCCATTTTGGGGTAACTAACGGGGTCTCTTGTTTGCAGAGGGCTATGGATGACCTCGTTGCGAAGGAGAACTTGACCGATGTCTTTGTCTATCTGGACAATCTTACAGTTTGTCGGTATGACCAGGAGCATCACGACGCTAATCTGAAGCGCTTCCTCGAGGTCGCGCAGAAATATCGCCTAACCATGAATGCAGCTAAGTGTCGTTACTCTCTACGCATGGTAGATCTTTTGGGGTACACCGTGACCCATGGCTCTGTCTCTCCGGATAAGGAGCGTCTGCGACCTTTGCTCGATATGGCTCCGCCTAGCGATCGGGCTTCGCTGAAACGCGCTCTTGGGCTGTTCGCCCACTATTCAAAGTGGGTGCAAAATTTCTCCGCGAAGCTCCGCCCCCTCGTGGCCTGCGACACGTTCCCCATGGGCCCAGCCGCCATGGCGGCCTTCGAGGGCCTTAAAGCCGACATCGCTGGCGCCGCTGTAGCGACGATTGACGAGAGTGCCTCTTTCGTCTTGGAAAGTGATGCCTCGGATCATGCGATAGCGGCGACTCTCTCCCAAGGGGGACGCCCTGTGGCTTTCTTTTCGCGGACTCTCACCTCCGCCGAGCGGAGGCATTCGTCTGTCGAAAAGGAAGCGTACGCGATCGTCGAATCGATTCGGCGATGGCGGCCGTACCTGCTTGGGCGGTGTTTCCAAATCGTCACGGACCAACAAAGCGTTGCATTTATGTACGACACCTTACATGCTCAGCGCATTAAGAATGAGAAAATCACCCGTTGGCGTATCGAACTCGCCGACTTCTGCTAACTGCTGCTTCTGCTAACTGCTTCTCCGAGATTCTTTCGTCTCCGGAATTAATTCCGGAGTCTTGAGGCTCCGACTCTTGGAGACCGCGGAGCTGACATTTACGGAGGCACTACGGCTGGCACGCGTCTTTACAGATGCCCGTGAACAATCCACCGCTTATGACCACCCACGAGTCGTGGCGGGGACTTCTCAACTCGCGCGACCGGAGAGGGTTACCGCTGAGGATATGGGGGAGGACCCGACCACCACGGCCGAGACTCTGGGTGCTCCTGAAGCGGACTCTGCTTCCGGCCTAACTGCTGCTGCCGCTGCCCGGCCACGGCCTGACCGGTACGCGAAGTGTTATTTTTGTGGGAATCGGCAGCATCCTTGAGCTGAATGCCCGGCTCGGGAGGCCATATGCCATCTGTGCACGTAATGAGGCACGTGCCAGGATTTTCACGACATGGATAATGACTCACATTCCACACCAAACACCATCTTCGTGGTGCTCGTTTTGGCTCTTGGCCGCTATCGTCTCGCACGGGGTTCCCAAAGCAGTCTATTGTGTGTCTGGTGTCCACCCTGCGCATCAGATAAGGGAGGTCCTGCCTATGATTGTTTTGTTGCATGAGTGTGATCGCTGGCGTGTAGTGGGTTAGGAATTGCTTTATTCCTCAATTTATTCCTCATTCATCAATTACTTTCCAAATAAACCCTTTAAAAGGTAAGACAACCTGTTTCAGCTATCTGCCTGCTTTCCGTGTGTGTGCCACCATTATTTCGGCCCAATTGAAGCTCCTTGGTGAACGGTAAAGTTAGAATTAATTAATTTAATGCAGTGCAATAAAATATGGTCCAGTACATCTCCCGAGACTAACTCGGCGTTGAGGTTCCTATTTATTACATATTCAAATGTAATTTAAAAAATTCATTCAAATGCCTGAGTGCACATGACAGAATGAAAGAATGACCATCACTGTGACAAAATATGCAGAACCTTTATGAAGGGGAATTCATTGAGTGACCTGGTTGTGCTCTGGAAACTGATTATACTTACTGGGAGCAGCAAAACGGAGTTCCTTGGTTCCAGCACTGCTCTGCTCTTGGAGGGTTGTTGGATTGCTTCCTGTGGAAAAGCTTAACATTAATCCACAAACAAAGAAACAAAATAAAATTGAGCAAAGTCTGTGACAAGCTGCCAACAATAACTTTAACGGGGTGTAATTTGACCTCAATCTACTGTAACTTTGTGACTCAAGCATTTTAACACATCAAAAATCTTAAAAATGAACCTGATACCATTGAAGTACTAAAATAATTTTGATATCCTGTCTATGATCAGCAAAGGACCACTGTCATGGCACAAACCCACGAGAATGACACTTGATAGAGCGCACACCTCTGCCAGGCTGAACAGGTTACGTTTTGCATTGCACTGATAGGTCGAACCTGAATCCAGAACGTACCCAAAATACTTAGGCAGTTAAGACCGAAAAATAGGGCGTATCGTTCATTTTTTCAGGAAAGCACCAAATTTGGCAGATGTAGTATGGACCTATACAATTGTTTTCCTGAGGGGCGCACAAAAATTCAGAACCCCTGGTGGCCGCCATATTGAATTTCAACATGACCGCCCTCTGTGACCTATTTCCCTCAATAACTTCTATACTATGAGCGATAACACCACAGTTCCAGTGTCTTACCCCCATGTTTTCATGGTCTCTGAATCCAATGGGATCAATTGCATAAAGATTGGCATCCATCATCTTTAATTTCAAGATGGCCGCCATGGTGTTTCCATTTTCCTTGAATCTCTCATAGTATTTTAGGTAAAATTTCAATTCCAAGTGATACACATTGTTTTATTGGTCTCTGATAACAATGGAATGGTATTAATTAATCAAAGTTACACACTGTTGCAGTTTTAACTTAAAATATTGTGGGCACTTGAAAGGTGGAGGCTCTCGCACAGACGCGTAGTACGACAAGCACTGTCCATCGCAGTCACACAGTGGATGTGCAGGGCAGATTTGCCCTGGAGCATTTACAGTTGCCTTTACAGGCCGACTTACAATGGCAGCTTGTAAGCTCTGAACATGCCTCCTGTATCAGTGGTATCGTGGTCCAAATTGGTGTCCAATAAGTCCCTGTTTTCATCCAGCCCCAATCAGCTGGTGATGGAAGTTCTGGGTAGGGCACAAGTGTCCGACTCCATACGTGTCCAGCCTGAAAACATGCACGTTTTAGGTGTTGTTCGAAGGCGTCTGCTGTTGGGGGAATGTGATCAATTTTTCTTGCCTTCTTCGTGAACAAGTGTCGGGGCATGTCATTCACTGTCTTTATCTCGGTAGTCCGGTCATAGAGGATGGCAACATATCTTTCTATGCTCTGTAGTTCCATAGTAATAGCGTCCACAGATGGCCTATAAGCGAGAGCATGAAAGGTCTGCGTGATGCTGGCGTATGCCTCCCAAGCCTTCCAGGCTGTCTTTTTCCCAATTTGGGCAAAAAATTACACTGTGTCGCAGCCAGTGAAGGCATGAAATAATGGCAAAGACTCGGACTTCCTGCGGCCAAGGCCGGTGGCAATTTTATGGATGGCAAGGTAGCGGTAGCTTTTACCAGTGCCAATGGCAATCCAGAGTTCCTCCACACCATGTGACTGGTAGGTAAAGTAGTGTGCTATTGCCAAGACCACAATATCAGAATCTACAGTTCGAATCAATACGCATTTTCTCCCCTTTTTCACGGCATCCAGGACATTTTTTTGAATTTTTTGAATTTTTGGGCGCCCCTCAGGAAAACGATTGTATAGGTCCATACTACATCTGTGACAAATTTGGTGCTTTCCTGAAAAAATGAACGATGCTTCCTCTTAAATGCCTAACTCAAATCAAATCGGCTTGTTCTTGTCACCTATCCAACTCATCCACCAATATTTGTCATAACCCGTCCTTACTTTTTGAGATATCGTTTTTTCCACCCAAGCTCTCAATGGTGAAGAATCACTTTAAAAATTACAGTAACCGGATCCGGATCTTGGCCAAAATTTCATCAAATTCGTCCTTGTTACACACCCAACCTGTCCTCTAAGTTTCATCCGAATCCGTCCATAACCTTTGAGATATCCTGCTCACAGGCAAACGGACAGACAAACAGACAGGGGTGAAAACATAACCTCCATCCACCTTCGGTGGGGAAGGTAATTTCTTAAACTGTCTTATTTTGCCATTATATGAATGATGTTGAGATGTTAAATGTACAAATTAATAATGACAGATCTGAAAATGACATGTTCTTACAATAGACTAGGTGATGATTGAGATATGATCATTAGATGATGACACAATTTACCGGGAAGGTAATGGCCTGAACGTTTTGCCATAGTTTTTGCATTGGATGTCCAGGGCATTAATTTGTAATTTGACCAAGATACTGATACCCAATGGCATCCTCTTTTTGACAAGTGCAGTCTCATGTCCATAAGTAGGGTGCAAATATAGCACAGTTAAATTTGCACTCTCTTAAATGAATGGTCCACTGATAAAATACCTGCCTGTGAAGCGTAAGTGCAAAAGTTTATTAGATCCAAATTGGTCAGGAATCAAACCAAGGATAGTCAACTATGAGGTGAGGAAGTGACCTATGAGCTATATTGTATTGTTGCATAATAATTCAGGTTCAGTTGAATATTTAATAAGATGTGAATACATCGACATTGGTATTGTGGGCTGAAGGGTCTTTTACTCCTGGTTTCATGATAGAGAAGTCTCTTGAAAAGAAGTGGCAAAATGTTTCGAGCATCTCCTCTGAGTCTTGGAGGTCAGCCATTCAAACCACAATACCCACTGCATAAATGTACATCGAGGTAGTGCTGCTATTACTCACTCAGACTACAAGAACCTGCCAGATTGGAATCATGAAGCTCCCGCTCCACTTCATCATCCTCTGGCTGCAATTTGAGTCCCTCTTCCTCAGGCTGCAGCTCCAGTTCCTCTTCCTCTGGCTGCCGTTCCAGTTCTTCCTCCGGCTGTAGTTGCAGTTCTCCTTCCTCTGGATGAAGCTCCGGTTCTCTTTCCTCCGGATGAAGCTCCAGTTCTCCTTCCTCCGGATGAAGCTCCGGTTCTCTTTCCTCCGGATGAAGCTCCAGTTCTTCTTCCTCCAGCCGCACAAGTTGTTTATGCTTGTCCATTTGCTGCTGTCCTGGATTTAAATCTAAAAGTTCATCCATGACTTCCAGAACTTTCCTTATTCTGTAAGGGAAAATAGAAGAGATCTGTTATTGCAAATTTATATGACCTACACTATACGAGCAGAACTGCATATATGTTGTACGTCATGAATGTCAGAATACTGTAGCGGCTACCGCTGGGTTTTCACAATCGCCTTGCACCTATCAAGGACGCGGGGCGATCACCATGCCGGGCTCGTCCAGGACGCCCGGGCAGGCCCGCGCTCAACTTCCAGGCCTCGGTCGGGACGCCCGGGCATGCCCGGGCATGCCTGGGCAGGCTCGCCCTCAACTTGCCAGGCCGCAGCCAGGACGCTGGGCCACGCCCCCTCTCGCCTTTCCTGGGCAAACGCTCCGGGATAATATGTATATATATTGCTGCCCGATAAACGGGCTTTTCAGAGTGCCTGAGTGTTTGGTTTGATTAAAGCAACTCGGATGAATTCCAGCTTTTTGTCGCATCCATTCTTCCGATCGACGTGGGAGCCCCAGCTCCTTCATTGGTGACCTACCGACATGGACACGGCAGTCGCCCTTAAACTGCCTACCTTCTGGGAGGCTCACGCGGCGGTTTGGTTCGCACAGGCGGATTCCCTGTTCGCCCTGCGAGGCATCACGGCCGACGACACCCGCTTCCACCATGTGGTAGCAGCGCTCGGTTCGGCCACCGCGGCCCGCGCCCTGAGCCTCCTCGAGAGCCCGCCAGCTGCTGACAAATACAGCGCGATTAAGAAGCTTCTCCTCGACGCTTTCGCCCTCCCATCGGCGGAACGCGCACGGCACCTGCTCGACCTGCCCGAGCTCGGCGACACGCGCCCTTCCGAGCGAATGGACGACATGCTTTCACTGCTCGGCGAGCACTCTCCGGCATTCCTGTTCCGGGAGCTGTTCCTCCGTCAGCTGCCTAACCCGGTACGCCTCGCCCTGGCAAGCACGACGATCACAGATCCCCGGGCCCTTGCCAGAGAAGCCGACAAGATCTCCGCCGCAGGACAGCGCATCGCAGCGGCGACATGGGACCCACCGCCGTCCGACGCAACACCCATGGCGCCCGAGCACCCGGCACGGTCGACGACCGAACTGCCGACGCAATTGGCGGCCGCTACACCGAGCCGACCACCTCCAGCACGACGACCGGAGCCTCCACCTGACCAAGCGTGGTGTTACTATCATGCCAGGTTCCGACAGAAGGCCCGGACATGCCGACCCCCGTGCACCTTTGGCAGGCCGGGAAACGGCCGGGCCGGCGTTCATTACCAGCCATGAGCGCCGGCCACACGGGCAACTTACTGTTCATCACGGATAAAGCGTCCGAACGGCGCTTCCTGTGCGACACCGGCGCCCAACTGAGCGTCATACCCGCCTCTGACCAGGACAGGCAATCCGCGGTTTGCGGCCCCTCCTTGGTTGCGACCAACGGATCGACCATCCGCACCTTCGGCCCGCGCAACGTCACCCTCTGCTTCGGCGGCCAACGCTTTGCTTGGACGTTTGTAACCGCAAACGTGCCCATGGCTCTGCTAGGCGCCGACTTCCTCTGCGCACACGGACTGCTGGTGGACGTCCAACGGCGTCGTTTAATCAACGCCGAAACCTTCAGCTCCTTGGTATGCACATTGAGCAGCTCCGCGCCGACCGAGCTGGCATGCGCCGTCCAGGCGGCAAACGAGTTTGCTCGCCTGCTCACAGAGTTCCCGGCCCTCACGCGGCCGACGTTTTCGGCCGTCGCAGTACGGCATGGGATCGAGCACCACATACCAACCACGGGCCCGCCGGTCTACGCCAGGGCCCGCCGCCTCGACCCAACCAAGCTCGCCGTGGCGAAGGCCGAATTCGACGCGTTGGAGCACCTCGGCATCGTGCGGCGCTCCGATAGCGCGTGGGCCTCGCCACTGCACATCGTGCCAAAGCCGGGGGGTGGATGGCGCCCGTGCGGCGACTACCGCCGTCTCAATGACGCTACCACCCCCGACAGGTACCCGATCCCGCATATCCAAGACTTCTCCGCCCGTCTGGCGGGACGGGTCATTTTTTCGAAAATTGATCTCATACGGGGATATCACCAGGTACCTGTCAGGGCGGCCGACGTCCCTAAAACGGCAGTCATCACGCCGTTCGGCTTATTCGAATTCTTGCGGATGCCGTTTGGTTTCAAGAACGCGGCTCAGGCGTTCCAGCGCTTGATGGACGGCGTGCTGCGTGACCTGCCGTTCCTTTTCGTTTACCTGGACGACATCCTCGTCGCCAGCACGTCCCGGACCGAGCACCTCCTCCACCTCCGAACACTGTTCGGGCGCCTCAGCGAGCACGGCCTCAACGTCAACCCGGCCAAATGCCACTTCGGCACGACGGCCGTTGATTTTTTGGGCCACCACATCACCACGAACGGAGCCGTGCCGCTGCCAACCAAGGTCAAGGCCATCACCATGTTCCCGCGTCCCCGCACCATAAAGGCCCTGCAGGAATTCCTGGGAATGGTGAATTTTTATCACCGCTTCGTGCCCCGCGCTGCTCAACACATGCGGCCCCTCTACGAAGCCCTCCGGGGCAAGCCGGCCAAGCACGACATCGCCTGGTCCGCAGCAATGGATGCGGCCTTCCAAAGCTCAAAGCGGGCCCTCGCCGACGCAACACTGCTCGCTCACCCGGTGCTCAACGCTCCCATCGCCCTCACCACGGATGCCTCCGACTACGCGGTGGGCGCCGTACATGAGCAATGCGTGAACGGGGTTTGGCAGCCACTCGCTTTTTTCAGCCGGTAGCTCCGGCCGAACGAGCTCAAATACAGCACGTTTGACCGGGAGCTCCTCGGTCTACACCTGGCCATCCGCCATTTCCGCCACCTCCTGGAGGGCCGACCTTTCATGGCGTTCGTCGACCACAAGCCATTGGTTTACGCCATGGCCAAGGTCACGGAGCCGTGGTCGGCCCGCCAACAGCGCCACCTCTCCGCCGCGTCGGAGTTTACCACGGACATCCGGCACGTCGCCGGCAAAAACAACGCCGTGGCCGACTGTCTTTCCCGGGCCAGCGAGTCCACCTGGGCGTGGACTTTGCGCTTATGGCGGCGGACCAAACCACCGACACCACGGTGCAAGCCCTCCGGGCGGCGGACACGGGCCTCCGCCTGACCGACATCCCCTTCGCGGACACTGTCCTGCTCTGCGACGTCTCCCAAGGCCAGCCTCGCCCCATCGTGCCCGTCACCTGGCAACGCCGCATCTTCGCCTCCCTCCACGGCCTTTCCCACCTGGGCCGGAAAGCTTCCCAGAAGCTGGTGTCGGCGCAATTCGTCTGGCACGGCCTTCGTCGGGACGTCCGCGATTGGACCAGCACCTGCACGGCCTGCCAACGGGCCAAGGTCCACCGACACACCCAGGCCCCGCTGGCACCTTTCACCGTGCCCGAACGACGTTTCGACCACGTCAACGTGGATCTGGTGGGCCCCCTCCCCCTGTCACGGGGGTTCACACACCTGCTCACCATGGTGGACAGGACCACCAGGTGGCCGGAGGCCGTTCCCCTCGTCTCCACCACCACCGCCGACATGGCGCAGGCTTTCATCGCCACCTGGGTCGCCCGCTTCGGCGCACCGGCGGACATCTCATCAGACCGCGGACCACAGTTCACCTCCGAGCTGTGGGGCGCGGTCGCCCGCAACCTGGGGGTCAAGCTCCACCGTACTACGGCCTACCACCCCCAAGCAAACGGGTTGTGCGAGCGATTCCACCGCTCCATGAAGGCCGCGCTCATGGCCGGCCTTCAAGACGGCGGTTGGGCCGACCGGCTGCCGTGGGTCCTTTTGGGCCTCCGCACGGCCCCCAAGGAGGACCTCCAGGCATCCACCGCCGAGCTTGTCTATGGCCAGGCGCTACGCGTCCCGGGCGAATTCGTGCCCGACGCTACCAGTCCCTGCTCCACAGCTCACCAGCGCTCGGACCTCCAGGAGGCCGCCCGACGGTTTGCCCCCGTGCCAACATCTCACCACGGTGACCCCCAGTCCTACGTCCCCCCAGCACTTCGCACAGCGGAGTATGTTTATGTGCATCACGACGCACATCGGGGGCCACTCCGGCCGCCGTACGACGGGCCCTTCCGGGTGCTGCGACGGGACGACAAGTCGTTCGTCATCGACATCGGCGGCAGGTCAGACCGGATTGCGGTGGACCGCCTCAAGCCGGCGCACGTGGACGTCGACCACCCACCACGGGTGGCCCTTCCGCCGCGGCGAGGTCGCCCCCCATCCACGGTGCCCCCCACTCGACCGCCCACCACCACACCGGACCCCCTCCCACGACCCGCCAGGGGTCGCTTCAGCCGGGTCATCAGGACCCCCCTCAAATTGACCCTGCCGGTGCAAGTCGATTCTGGGGGGACGTGTGTAGCGGCTACCGCTGGGTTTTCACAATCGCCTTGCACCTATCAAGGACGCGGAGCGATCACCATGCCGGGCTCGTCCAGGACGCCCGGGCAGGCCCGCGCTCAACTTGCCAGGCTGCAGCCAGGACGCTGGGCCACGCCCCCTCGCCTTTCCTGGGCAAACGCTCCGGGATAATATGTATATATATATTGCTGCCCGATAAACGGGCTTTTCAGAGTGCCTGAGTGTTTGGTTTGATTAAAGCAACTCGGATGAATTCCAGCTTTTTGTCGCGTCCATTCTTCCGATCGACGTGGGAGCCCCAGCTCCTTCAATACTGTATTTAAAATTTGACAATCTATAATGGCAGCAAGTGTGTATAATAATGAAGTTGCTCAACAAGATTATTTCACAATTTGAAGTCACTACAGCCATTGCGGTTTTAAACAAAAAGGACAAGCTCAAAAAAATAGAAATTAAAAAATATGAGAGGAGGGGAAACCAGATGTTCTTCCTCTTCTTCAGTTTATCAATGTGCTCTGTAATGCCTCTCCTACTCTCAACCATTGCGTGTATCATGAACAGAATGGTTTTAGTACACCTTTAGTACATACATAGCCACAAAACATAAGTTGATCACCAAAGTACCAGATGAGTGGCATGAAAGTGCCACATCTATGGTGCATAAAGTTTTTATTAGCTCACCTGGAACGTAGTTCCAGGGAGCTTATGGGATGGCCTTATGGGATGTCCGTCCTTCAGTCCGTAAACACTTGCAACTTCTTCTCCAAAACTGCTGATGGGATTGTGACCAAACTTGGCTAAAATGGTATTTGGTATATTGTAGCTCAAGTTTGTTCATGGCATTAAAACCAATCGAGGTCCAATGGGGTCTTCCGAGCATTAAAGTGGGTCCAGGTTTGACCCCCCTAAATAGGTATTTGCTTTCTTATCTGAATCTACAAACACAATTTCAATGAAACTTGACCACAACCAGGACTCGCTGCCATGCTGAGACCGCAGGTGGCACGTGATGCTGTATGGCGCTGCAAGCGCTAGGCAAAGGCCTACCTGTTGCTCAAGGAGAAGAATTACCACCAGGTGAGCATTGCACTCTCGAGTGCATTTGGTGCCGGTGCAGAGGCTGCATGTTGGCTGGTTCACTTCCTGGTTGAAAAGGTGGTGTGCAATCTCGAGGCCTGGGCTTCTGAGGCCGGACTTGACTTTGACTCTGCAAAATTGCTCTTTGTTCTGGAAAAGCATCCCTTCTAGTTGAAAGCAATGTGGTTTGGTGTTTGGCAGAGAGATACAAGTCTCTGTCACTACTTGCTTGTGCTCAGCACAACCTTTTCAAAGGTCTTGCTAGCTTTGCCCCCATGGATCAAAATGCTTCTCAGCGCTACTGGACCTTGGTTTTGGAACCCTTGGACCATGGGCTACAGGATTTGTCAGCCTCTCGCTCACGACTTTGCACGGACAAAAGGGTGCGCTCCCGCCTCTCGTTGGCACTGGAGTGCACATGCGGTCTCGCAGGGGCCTCGACCACCACAGAATCGACGGGACAACTCTTCAACATGTCACTTGGCTGGGTCCAAAATGGGCCTCTCTTCCAGGAGGACCTGGGACTCTCCTGGCTGGCCATTTCCAACCCCAATTTGGAATTGTTTGTTGAGGTTGCACATCGGCAGCTCTGTTATATAAATGAGGCACGTGCCTTGAAACTGTACGAGACTTGCCTTTTTTTATGTTGAAGGCTCCAGTCAAGGACTGTGTAGTCCTCATCGAGGCCAGGCCTTAAAAGAGAAAAAAAGTATATGATGAAAAGTGTATGATGTTTGTTTGTAAGAAAGAGAGATTGAAGCTAGCCCGGTAACTGTAGTTTGAGTGAGACAGAAAGTAAGATGAGCAATCCTGACACGGAGAGTGTAAGATGGTTCCGGGCACAACTTTAACGCTCCTAGATCCGAACAGTAGTACTACCCTGGGCAGTTGCTGTCTACAACCTACTACCTAAAAAACCAGTCCAACCGGATGGGTGTTTTTTAGGAGACACCGTCTGCTTACTGGATGGCCGTTGGCTCCCGAACAGAGCTCATCCACCCTATAACAGGTATTGTTTTTAGTCCTGCAGGGTGTCAGTCATCTTTCCTACTGGCAAACCAGTGAGGGTAGTGGGTTTAGTCGCCGACTAACTGACCATGTGGCAGGTAGCCTGCACATGTTGAGAGTTTTTGCGGGCCACAGCCGTAGTTGCATGCGTGAGGTCATGTCACAAGAACAGCAGGAAGAGGAGGAAAGCAATCAAGATTTGCTTCTCAAACCACCTGTCAAAGGATTTCATCGACTTCAGTGACACTGCTGAGGATATCTTGCATGCAGAGGTGCAAGTGCGATGGACAATATATTTTTTAATATATGTACATACAAGATATTTTAATTTTAATTTCCAATTAATTAAGAAATTTGAAGAATTTGTTTTTCACTTGGAAGTTGTGGGTTACGATGTATAAATGAAGGTGGAAAAA
>NC_136261.1:90870957-90977489 GCF_964187855.1 Myxine glutinosa
TTATCACCCGAAATATTATTATAGGCTATGAGCCAAGGGGGTTGGTCGGTACCATACAGATGGAGTAAGGCTCATTGTGATTTTTAGCAAGATATATGTCCCTAGATATGAAAAAAAAGTGATAGCAGTGTATAACTCTCGGCCATCTCTGTGTTATCACCCGAAATATTATTATACGCCCGCTTCGCTTCGCCAAAAAATGTGATATTTGCTAAAATTGGAATAAATATGTTTTTAAGGACCACAGAGTGCCAATAATTTGCATACTGGATGCCAACTAATATAGTAATAGAAAATAGAACATTTGTGGGGGTTATTTATCAAAATATTGATATAATGACAAAAAATATGTTAAATTTAGTGAAAAAGTGGTCGAAATCGCTTCGAGTTCAGAATTCACATTGTACATTTTTGTCAATATTTCAAAAATGAAAACTCCCAGAGTAACATTTGACCCCTCAAAATCTTCGCAAGGAACCACTGCATTGGAATATATCATTACTTTGTCATATGGTGGTTGTTTGGGGCACATATTTTGGCAAAGTTCAAAATATGTTCAACCATACCCCCTAATTTTGATATTTTGGAACGAAACATAGCTTTTGAACATTTTAGGTTTATTCGTCTACTACTTTTGGTATCTCAGTGTAATTTTTGGTATTAGCTAGTATCCTAAAGTAGGTTTGTAACATCAGCTACATTATATTTCACAATGCATGCAAACTTGCTCCACACTCTAGGTTTATCATGATCTCTCGAACAAATACGATCTCGATCTCGATCTCGGCACTCTGTTGTCCTTAAAAACATATTTATTCCAATTTTAGCAAATATCACATTTTTTGGCGAAGCGAAGCGGGCGTATAATAATATTTCGGGTGATAACACAGAGATGGCCGAGAGTTATACACTGCTATCACTTTTTTTTCATATCTAGGGACATATATCTTGCTAAAAATCACAATGAGCCTTACTCCATCTGTATGGTACCGACCGGTCAATTTGGGGGGTCTGGCTCATAGCCTAATAGGTTATTACCCTTCCATCGCTGCCAAAGTTATTATCGTAAGTGTGACGGCCAGACACACGGACGGACATGGACAATATATAAGGACAGTGCTTATTGAATTATACATCCATAGTAACCATTGCTGGTGGGAAATCCTTGATCACCCGATTAATAATAGCACATTTCATTCCTGGAAGAGTTAAGAGCATTTGAAAAAATATGATTATAATTAATGAATACAAATGAACCAAAATGGAGATTTATTTCCCTGCGTTCACGATGGGAAAATCAGGGTTAGGCATTCGGGTGCGTACGTTGTGCGTATGTGTGGCGTAAGTGCGTACGTGTCTGCATTTTTAAAATTCATCTTCCCGGCAACCGTTGGTCCGATTGACAAGAAATTTTACCATAGCAGTGCCTCCGCCTGTGGAATTTTCTTATTCATAATTATGACGTCAAAGGTCACGTGGTACGGACGCCATCTTGGAAAAACGTTGCACCTCTATATCTCCAAAACCGCTCTATGGAAAAAAATTGAAATGTGGCTCATTGTAAATAACTCCATATGGGGAATGTGTTAACGATGACGTCATTGGTGCCGTAATTGTTTCGTCATAATTCTACACGGACAACGCTTAGTCTGATCAGTTTGAAATTTATTGGGTGTGATCGATGCAACAATTATACTAGAGAATATAATTTATGATGTCATCGCTCACGTGGTCTGGCAGCCATATTGGATCAAAGAAGAAAAAAAACCTTCAAAAACAGAAGAGATGGCTCACACCAAGTTGATTGCGCAGGGTAAGTATTCTATGAATACCATCTAGTTGGTTATGATTAATCGTTTGAGTAAATAAAGGGTAGTGTAGCTGTTTTTAATTAAGCCTAAAATTAGAAAAACTGAGATCTACATGTTTCAACCCAAGCTGCCACCACCTTTTTCAAAGATATAGAATATGGTGTAGCGGTTGCCGCTGAGCATACACAATCGCCTTACACCTGCCAAAGACGCAACCATGGAACGATCACTGTACCAGGCTCGCCCAGGCCGCCCGGGCATGCCCAGACTCGCCTTTCCCGGGCATCCCCGGACTCGCCTTTCCCGAGCTCGCCCAGGCCGCCCGGGCACGTCCAGACTCGCCTTTCCCGGGCATGTCCAGACTCGCCTTTCCCCGGCTCGCCCAGGCCGCCCGGGCACGCCCAGTCTCGCCTTTCCCGGGCGGGCCATGCCCAGACTCGCCTTTCCCAGGCATGCCCGGACTCGCCTTTCCCAAGCTCGCCCAGGCTGCCCGGGCGCGTCCAGACTCGCCTTTCCCGGGCATGTCCAGACTCGCCTTTCCCAAGCTCGCCCAGGCTGCCCGGGCGCGTCCAGACTCGCCTTTCCCGGGCATGCCCAGTCTCGCCTTTCCCGGGCAAACGCTCCGGCATGACGTGTTTGAGTGCATATATATATTGCTGCCCGATAAACGGGCTTTTCAGAGTACCCGAGTTTTGGTTTTGCTCAATAAAGAAACTCGGATGAATTCCCGTCTTTTGTCGCGTCAATCCTTTCGACTCGCGTAGGAGCACAGCTCCTTCACTGGTGACCCCCGACATGGACACGGCAGTTGCGCTTAAACTGCCTACCTTCTGGGAAGCTCACGTGGCGGTTTGGTTCGCCCAGGCGGACTCCCAGTTTGCCCTGCGAGGCATTACCGCCGACGACACCCGCTTCCACCATGTGGTAGCGGCACTCGGCTCCGCCACCGCGGCCCGCACCCTGAGCCTCCTCCAGCACCTGCCAGCCGCTGACAAGTATGGCGTGATGAAGACGCTCCCCCTCGACGCATTCGCCCTCTCACCAGCAGAACGCGCACGACGCCTACTCGACCTGCCTGAGCTCGGCGACACACGCCCGTCCGAGCGAATGGATTACATGCTCTCGCTGCTCGGTGAGCACTCCCTGGATTTTCTTTTCCGAGAGCTGTTCCTCCGCCAGCTGGCTAGCCAGGTATGCTTCGCCCTGGCAGGCACGCAGATCACGGATCCCCGCACCCTCGCCAGGGAAGCCGACAAGTTCTCCTCGGCAGGCCAGCACATCGGGGCGGCTACCTGGAGCCCGCCGCCATCCGAGGCGACGCCCATGGCGCCCGAGCGCCAGGTGCGGTTGGAGGCTGAACTGCCGGTGCAACTGGCGGCCGCCATGCCGCGCCGACCGCTTCCAACACGACGGCCGGGGCCTCCACCTGACCAGGCGTGGTGTTATTACCATGCCAGGTTCGGACACAAGGCTCGGACATGCCGACCCCCGTGCACTTTCGGCAAGTCGGGAAACGGCCAGGCCGGCGTTCATTACCAGCCATGAGCCCCGGCCACTCGGGCAACTTGCTTTTCATCAAGGACAAAGCGTCCGGGCGGCGTTTCCTTTGTGACACCGGCGCCCAACTGAGCATCATACCCGCCTCCGAGCAGGACAGGCAGACTGCCGTTTGCGGCCCCTCCTTGGTCGCTGCCAACGGATCGGCCATCCGCACCTTTGGCCCGCGCAACGTCACCCTCTGCTTCGGCAGCCAGCGCTTTAATTGGACCTTTGTGACGGCGAGCGTGCCCATGGCTTTGCGAGGCGCCGACTTCCTCTGCGCGCACCGGCTGCTGGTCGACGTCAAACGGCGTCGCCTTGTCAACGCCGAGACTTTCAGCTCCCTGGCATGCACGATGAGCAGCTCCGTGCCGACCAAACTAGCATGCGCCCTCCCGGCGGCGAACGAGTTCGCTCGCCTGCTCGCAGAGTTCCCGGCCCTCACGCGGCCGACGTTTTCGGCCGTCGCAGTGAGACATGGTATCGAGCACCACATACCAACTACGGGCTCGCCGGTCTACGCCAGAGCCCGCCGCCTCGACCCGGCCAAGCTCGCCATGGCAAAGGCCGAGTTTGACGCGTTGGAGAACCTCGGCATCGTGCGGCGCTCCGATAGCACGTGGGCCTCGCCACTGCACATCGTGCCGAAGCCGGGGGGCCGGCTGGCGCCCATGTGGCGGCTACCACCGCCTCAACGACGTTACCACCCCCGACAGGTATCTGGTCCCGCACATCCAGGACTTTTCCGCCCGTTTGGCGGGGCGGGTCATTTTCTCAAAAATTGACTTAATACGGGGCTACCACCAGGTACCTGTCAGGCCGGCTGACGTCCCAAAAACGGCCGTCATCACGCCGTTCGGCCTGTTCGAATTCCTGAGGATGCCATTTGGCCTCAAGAACGCGGCCCAGGCGTTCCAGCGCTTGATGGACGGCGTGCTGCGCGACCTGCCGTTCCACTTCGTCTACCTGGACGACATCCTCGTCGCCAGCACGTCCCGTGCCGAGCACCTCCTCCACCTCCGAACACTGTTCGGGCACCTCAGCAAGCACGGCTTAATCGTCAACCCGGCCAAATGCCACTTCGGCACGACGGCCGTTGACTTTTTGGGCCACCACATCACCAGGAACGGGGCCGTGCCGCTGCCAACCAAGGTCGAGGCCATCACCGAGTTCCCGCGTCCCCGCTCCATCAAGGCCCTGCAGGAGTTCCTCGGCATGGTGAATTTCTACCACCGTTTCATGCCCCGCCCTGCTCAGCTCATGCGGCCCCTTTACGAAGCCCTCTGGGGCAAGCCGGCCAAGCATGACGTCGTCTGGTCCGCAGCCATGGACGTGGCATTCACAGGTGCAAAGCTGGCCCTCGCCGACGCAACGCTGCTTGCTCACCCCGTGCTCGACGCTCCCATCGCCCTCACTACGGACGCCTCCGACTATGCGGTGGGCGCCGTACATGAACAATGGGTGAATGGGGTTTGGCAGCCACTCGCTTTTTTTCGCCGGCAACTCCAGCCAAACGAGCTAAAATATAGCACATTTGACCGCGAGCTCCTCGGTCTATACCTGGCCGTTCGCCATTTCCGCCACCTCCTGGAGGGCCGCCCGTTCACGGTTTTCGTCGACCACAAGCCGTTGGTTTACGCGATGGCCAAAGTCACGGAGGCGTGGTCGGCCCGCCAGCAGCGCCACCTCTCCGCCGTGTCGGAGTTTACCACGGACATCCGGCACGTCGCCGGAAAAGACAACACCGTGGCCGACTGTCTTTCTCGGGCCAGCGCGAACGCGGTCCACCTCGGTGTGGACTTCGCGCTCATGGCGGCCGACCAGACCACCGACACCACGGTGCAAGCCCTCCGGGCGGTGGACACGGGCCTCCGCCTGGCCGACGTCCCCTTCGCGGACACTGTCCTGCTCTGCGACGTCTCCCAAGGCCAGCCTCGCCCCGTCGTGCCTGTTACCTGGCAGCGCCGCGTTTTCGCCTCCCTCCACGGCCTTTCCCACCCGGGCCGGAAAGCTTCCCAGAAGCTGGTGTCGGCGCGTTTCGTCTGGCACGGACTTCGACGGGACGTCCGCGATTGGGCCAACGCCTGCACGGCCTGCCAGCCAGCCAAGGTCCACCGCCACACCCAGGTCCCGCTGGCACCTTTCACCGTGCCCGAACGGCGTTTCGACCACGTCAACATGGACCTGGTGGGCCCCCTTCTCCCATCACAAGGTGTCACGCACCTGCTCACCATGGTGGACAGGACCACCAGGTGGCCGGAGGCCGTTCCCCCCGTTTCCACCACCACCGCCGACGTGGCGCAGGCTTTCATCGCCACCTGGGTCGCCCGTTTCGGCGCACCGGTGGACATCTCTTCGGACCGCGGTCCGCAGTTCACCTGTGGGGCGTGGTCACCCGCAACCTGGGGGTCAAGCTCCACCATACCACGGCCTACCACCCCCAAGCCAATGGCTTGTGCGAGCGTTTTCACCGCTCCATGAAGGCCGCGCTCATGGCCGGCCTTCAGGACGGCGGTTGGGCCGACCGGCTGCCGTGGGTCCTTTTGGGCCTCCGCACGGCCCCCCAGGCGGACCTCCAGGCGTCCACCGCCGAGCTCCTCTACGGCCAGCCGCTACGCGTCCTGGGCGAGTTTGTGCCCGACGCTACCAGTCCCTGGTCCGCAGCTCGCCAGCGCTCGGACCTCCAGGAGGCCGCCCGACGGTTTGCCCCCGTGCCATCGTCCCGCCACGGTGGCCCCCAGTCCTACGTCCCCCCAGCGCTTCGCACAGCGGAGTACATTTTTGTGCATCATGACGCACACCGGGGGCCACTCCGGCCGCCATACGACGGGCCCTTCCAGGTCCTGCGACGGGACGACAAGTCTTTCGTCGTCGACGTCGGCGGCAGGTCGGACCGGATTTCGGTGGACCGCCTCAAGCCGGCGCACGTGGACGTCGACCACCCACCACGGTTGGCCCTTCCTCCGCGGCGAGGCCGCCCCCCGTCCGCGGTTCCCCCCGCTCGACCACCCTCCACCACACCGGACCCCCTCCCCCACGACCCTCCAGGGGTCGCTTCGACCAGGTCATCAGGACCCCCCTTAAATTGACCCTGCCGGTGCAAGTCGATTCTGGGGGGGCGCGTGTAGCAGTTGCCGCTGAGCATACACAATCGCCTTACACCTGCCAAAGACGCAACCATGGAGCGATCACTGTACCGGGCTCGCCCAGGCCGCCCGGACATGCCCAGACTCGCCTTTCCCGGGCTCGCCCAGGCCGCCCGGGCACGCCCAGTCTCGCCTTTCCCGGGCAAACGCTCCGGCATGACGTGTTTGAGTGCATATATATATATTGCTGCCCGATAAACGGGCTTTTCAGAGTACCCGAGTTTTGGTTTTGCTCAATAAAGAAACTCGGACGAATTCCCGTCTTTTGTCGCGTCAATCCTTTCGACTCGCGTAGGAGCACAGCTCCTTCAATGGATTAATTATTCATCTTTGCTTCAGATGCATTGCTATTATACAGTTTCATAAATATCCCATGACTCATCAATTGATATTTGCCCTCTGCAGCAAACAAGTCGCTCACTCCTGCTAGTCTACAACGGAAAGATGCACCCACTTCACTCGGCCTCTTCAATGCAGTGAAACTTATCCTCAAGCTCCCTTGACCAAGAAGGCACTTGTGCCATATCATAGGACTGACTGAACTCCTACTGGAGCGAGTGTTATTGTTAGAGGAATTTCAGGTTGATTGGCTGATTGTTGTCAGCTCTGTCAACTTCTGGGTGCCCCGGAACTCCTCTATGGTCAGTCATTTCCACAAACTCTACATCCTGGTAGGTTATCTGCTCATGACTCGCTTGTGGGAATGACGGTACTTTTTGTATTCACCGATAGAGGGAGAGGATGCAATATCTTGACGTGCCAACGTCATCACCATCATTTACCATGCCCTATGCAGAGCGTTGGTGCTGCCCAAGCAGTTACTAGGCTACAATCCTGGTCGGGTCGTCACTCGGACACAGCAAGTTATGGCAGAAATTTGGAATTTGGCCAGGATACCGGCGATAGCTCGCCTACTCTTCATGAAGGACATCGAACGTTGACATCAAGAGTACGGCACACATATGGATGAATCGCCCTGCCTGTGAAACACCGGGATGACAGTTTATAGCTGTGTCTAGATTCATACCCAGGATGGATGGCTCAGAGGCAAGTGTGCGTACCTTTAGGCCATCCTGCCAACAGCCTGAAGGAAAATATCACCAATAGTTGATTTTCAACTAGAATAGGTTGTCTGTTCTTACCCAAATTGTGAATGGGACTTTTCCCGTTGGCGAATTCCTCATTTGGTCCCCTGATCATTACCAGTAAATACACATTCCCGCTGGGATCAAAAAAGGTGTCAATACCTGCTCCCTCCAGCAGGGGTCAGTGTTTAAACCACTTACACCACTTACACGACATGACCAGAAGTATGCAGACACCCCTTCTAATTAGTGGATTCGCCTGTTTCAGCCACACCCTTTGCTGACAGGTATATATTGTTGCGGATCTCGAGCCCGTCGACGTACATAATGGAGTTAAACCCTTTTCCCTCTCGGGCCTTCGAGTCCACAAGGCCACGACCCACTTTTCACTCGTGGGGCGGATTGCGGAGCAATTCCAGCCGCCACCCCCGTAGCGAGCGTGCGGAAGGGTATCAGGTCGAATCCCCACGTACCTTCTATACACACGCCGCCACGAGAACGGGGACTGGACCTCGCACGAGTCACGCTAGTCTGATACGCCCGAGCGGTTTGTGTGTCACGTGACTCGTGCCGTTAATTCTTATTGAACCCGATTGAGCGGTTTTATTTGTACAGTAGCCTGGTGTTGGCTTAGTGGTTAGGGTGCCGGCTTGGGATTCCTAGGATCCTGGGTTCGAATCCTGGTCGATCGCTGAATTAACGCCAGGGGGGTTGACTCAGCCTGTCATCCTTCCAGCTTGCTGTACCAGCAAGGTACATTGAGTACCAGCTTGCTGGGATGAATGACCATGGTGTGTACCCCGATTTAGAATAGGTACACCATATCCCTGCGCATTGTGAGAGCGTGACAAGGGTTGGCGTCAGAAAGGGAATCTGGCCATAAAAACATTGCCTCAAACAGGGAACCATGATTGTCATGGGGCCTGCAAGGCTAACCCCCGCTCTAGCGGGGAAAATGGCCTTAAAACGACCATTCATTCGTTGTTAGCCACTCCCCTTGAGCTTCCATTGGCTGCTTGCCGCTTACCGGCCACTCCCCTGCAGCTCCTCCCTCGGGCCTTCCAGACTTGTTCCAGGCCCTAGCACATGGTATTCCAGCCCAAAAAACAACGAAGCCTACTCTTACTCGCCTGCTCCATTCCTCTTCCCTCAGATCGGCAGTCTGCAGCCTCCTCTCTCTCTGAAGACCTGGACAAAATCACAGACTGGTCAAACAAGTGGAACATGTCTTTCAATCCTGACAAATCTCTCTCTCTTACTATGTCTCTCCGAAAAGATCGACTGGACAACACTCCCATCTACTTTCTCAACAATCCTCTCCAAGAAGTTCTGTCGCTCAAGCTTTTGGGTCTCACTATCTGCCATGATCTTTCTTGGGAAAACCACATTTCCAAGCTGGCCTCCAAAGCCAGTCGCCGACTGGGCATCCTCCGTCGTGCGAAGTCCTTCATCGGCACACCTGAGCTCCTCACCACATACAAGGCTTTCATCCGCAGCTCAATGGAATACTGTTCTCCCCTATGGGCTGGTGCTCCTGCCTCACACCTGGCTCGGCTTCACGCTGTTGAATCCAAAGCTTTCAAAATCATTGGAATCTCCCGCGATGAAGCTATCTCTGAGGGCCTTTCACTCACTCACCGCAGGCAGGTAGGTGGTCTTTCTGTCTTCTACCGACTCCTCTCCGGCCTTGCTCCCCCAGCTCTCTCTGTGCTCTGTCCCCCAAATATTCCTACAGGTCGCACAAGATCTGCCAGCAACCCTCTGATGGTTAAACTGCCGAAATCTCGGCTCTCTGCTCACCTTCACTCTTTCATTCCTCTTTTCTCCCGCCTCTGGAACAAACTCCCACACTCCCTTCAATCCCACTCCTCCCTCCAGGTCTTTAAAACAGCTGTTCACCACCATCTCTTATCTTCCCCCATCCAAAACCTTGATCTTTTCTACCCCCACTAATTCACCCCTGATCCACCTTGTTTGAAATTCCAACTTCCTTCCTGGAAGTCCTGGCAGTGTACATATGTTTATACCTCTCCCACCCCCTCCCCCCCCCCCTTCACATGCCTTCCCCCCAAAGCCCTCTCCCTCCCACAGTTCTCTCGATGTCTCCATGTCTCTCGGTCCCTGCTCTCAAATGTTTTGTTTGTGTCCTTCCCCCTCTCTCCCCATCTTGTCTACTGCTCCCGATGTTATTTGTTGTATGTGTCTGTTTGTCTTTCTGTGTGATTAATGTTCGCTCTTTCACGAGCCTCGATCTTGTATGCAAAAAAAAAAAAAAAAAAAAAAAAAAAAGCCAATGGCGGGAAATGACATGAACGGCCAAATGGATGCGAAAGAACACAGGTTTATTATACAATTTACAAATGATCAGGGCAAAGAGACACAGAGCAGAAACTTATCGTCCTTACTTAATGCCTGGACAAGGACCCTTTCACTCACGCGGGGAAAGGAAGGAAGAGAAGACAACGTGCTCAAGTGTGGCCTTGGCGCCATTCACCCTGGTCAGCTCGTTGGGCGCATCCCTGGGATGTTCGCGGCACGTGCAGGGAGCTCACGCAAGGATATCGTTGGCGTCTGTGGCCCCGGGAGGGATCGTCCTCGCAAGCGCTATTAACAGGCAGCAGAGCGCAGGGCAGGGAGAGTTCGTGCACAGAGAGCCTCGATCACAGAGAGCACCACCCACAGACTGCTTCTCACCTCTTCTCTCTACTCGACTCGCCTCTCGACTCTTGTTCGGGGGGCCTGGGACAGGGTTTTATAGCCCCACCCCAGAGTCTTACCCGAATGTTCCAAGCCCCTCCTCTCGCTGTCGTTGTTAGCCACTCCCCTTGAGCTTCCATTGGCTGCTTGCCGCTTACCGGCCACTCCCCTGCAGCTCCTCCCTCGGGCCTTCCAGACTTGTTCCAGGCCCTAGCACATGGTATTCCAGCCCAAAAAACAACGAAGCCTACTCTTACTCGCCTGCTCCAACGCATACTAACACAGGAAAGGAGACTATGCTTACATTTAATAAGAAATAACTAAACTAAAGCGAGGCTACAAGTTTGTTTTTTTGTTGTTTTTTTGTATACTGAATCGAGGCTCGTGAAAGAGCTAACATTTACTTCACAAACAAATCAACCAGACAAACAAAATATATAAAAAGAGGGAGCGGAAGACAAGATGGGGAGAGAAGGGGAAGCACACAAACACAACATTTGAGAGCAGGGAGATGTATGGGAGGGAGAGGGCTTGGGGGGAGGAGGCGTGGCAAGGTGGGGGGGGAGGGGGGTGGGAGAAGTATAAAACACAAACACTCCTTATAGAAATGGTTGTGGTGCAACTAACTAAGAGGGGGGGGGGGGGTTACCTTTATTCCCACAACCGCAACTGATCATTACCAGTAAATACACATTCCCTCTGGGATCAAAAAAGGTGTCAATACCTGCTCCCTCCAGCAGGGGTCAGTGTTTAAACCACTTGCACCACTTACACTACATGACCAAAAGTATGCAGACACCCCTTCTAATTAGTTGATTCGCCTGTTTCAGCTACACCCATTGCTGACAGGTATATATAATCAAGCACACAGCCATGCAATCTCCATTGACAAACATAGGCAGTAGAATGGGCCATACTGAAAGGCTCAGTGACTTTCAATGTAACACCATCATAGGATGCCACCTTTTCAACAAGTCAGTTCGTCAAATTTCTGCCCTGCTAGAGCTGCCCCGGTCAACTGTAAGTGCTGTTATTGTGAAGTGACAATGTCTAGGGGCAACAACAGCTCAGCCGCAAAGTGGTAGGCCACACAAGCTCACAGAACGGGACCACCGAGTGCTGAAACACGTAGCGCATAAACATTGTCTGTCCTCGATTGCAACACTCACTACCAAGTTCCAAACTGCCTCTGGAAGCAACGTCAGCACAACAAATGTTCGTCCGGAGCTTCATGAAATGGGTTTCCATGGCCGAGCAGCCGCACACAAGCCTAAGATCACCATGTGCAAAGCCAAGTGTCAGCTGGAGTGGTGTAAACCTCGCCGCCATTGGACTCTGGAGCAGTGGAAACGAGTTCTCTGAAGTGATGAATCACGCTTCACCATCTGGCAGTCCGACGGACGAATCTGGGTTTGGCGGATGCCAGGATAATGCTACCTGCCCGAATGCATAGTGCCAACTGTAAAGTTTGGTGGAGGAAGAATAATGGTCTGGGGTTGTTTTTCATGGTTCAGGCTAGGCCCCTTACTTCCAGTGAAGGAAAATCTTAATTCTACAGCATACAATGACATTCTAAACGATTGTGTGCTTCCAACTTTGTGGCAACAGCTTGGGGAAGGCCCTTTCCCATTTTCAGCAAAAAACGCCCCCATGCACAAAGCGAACTCCATATAGAAATGGTTTGTCGACATCGGTGTGGAAAAACTTGACTGGCCTGCACAGAGCTCTGACCTCAACCCCATCGAACACCTTTAGGATGAATTGGAACGCAGACTGTGAGCCAGGCCTAATCACGCAACATCAGTGCTTGACCTCACTAATGCTCTTGTGGCTGAATGGAAGCAAAACCCCACAGCAATATTCCAACATCTCGTGGAAAGTCTTCCCCAGAAGATTGGAGGCTGTTATAGCAGCAAAGGGAAGACCAACTCCATATTAATGCCGATGATTTTGGAATGAGATGTTCGATGTTCAGGTGTCCGCATACCTTTGGTCATGTAGTGTATGTCCAGACAAAAATCTGAAGTCATATCCGTATTCTCGCTGGGGCAAGGGGGTTGTTTTGTACCCATAATCTGCCCCCGCATATTCCGAGCACATATGCAAAGTTTGGTGGAGATTAGCCCAGCCGTTTTAGATTCTATAAATATCATACATGCATATTGTTATGAATTTTGGGGTAGAGTGATATATAGATTCAGGTAGATCTGTGTCGGTATCATGCTCCGATTGTCGTGATAGGGAACCCCACATGTAATTTTGTTTAGGCGGTTTGTTCGTGTAAGTGTATCTTTGTGATCATACAAGGATGATCCTTGTGCTAACTCGAGTAGGGATTATGCTAATTCCCCTGTGTGTGAGACCTGTGATTTATCCATTGTCCCGTATGGCACTACACCATAGACATTGGTTAGGCCCATTAGCACACACACTAATTAAATCCCCCCCACCATAAAATTCACCGGATGTACCGGCAGGAAGCGCCCGCGCATTGCGCCGGCATGGTGATGAAACATCGAGCAAGCAGGCAATAGACATGCCCAGAGGGTCAGCGATTGGACAAGACACCACCAATAGGGAGACGAGGCAGGATGTGGCCCGCCGATTGGTAGAGGGAGGGGCAAGAAGCTTCCCTCGGATTGGTGGAAGGAAGGCCGATAAGGAAGCAGAGGACTGATTGGTGAAGACCACGGAGGACGTGAGAAGCGAGAAAGAAGCGACGCGCGGATTGGAGGAGAAGTGCCAGTGACGTCACGAGGCGGCCAATAAAAGAACTGGCTGGCTGGCATTTTGCTCTTCTCGTTTTTGGATCCCTTTGTGGTCGAACCCTTCTCGTCTTTGGATCCCTTCATGCCTGGACCTCGTGTGCTACTGCCCTTCGCCATTCCTCCACTCCGACCTCTTGCCCTCACGCCTTCCTTCACCCTCGACCCTCTCTCCCTTCTGATCCGAACATTGGGTGCATCACAGTTCCATGCCAAATTCGTGAGGACATTGCATGGTGGAGCAAGCGGGCTGCACGCTCGTTCACTTCGCGCGGTGAGGCCTGACAACGCGCAAACAAGGGCGTGTCGAGGCCTGGTTCCCGCCAACGCACCGGACGACTTTTGGCGACCCTGACGAGACCCCACAAGCCGCTCTCAGCTAAGTGCACTAAATAATCACCATTCCTTTCCAACGTTATTTTATTCCTCCGTCTGTGTTCAAGTCTGGTGTGGGGATCCCAATTTAGGACAGTTATTTGAGCGTCGCGTTTTATTTTGCATTATCAGCATCCGTGGCAATAAAGCCTTGTTTATTTTTGTACATTTTTATTTCGTTTCCCGTTTGAGTTTATTTCCTGCAGGTTTTGAAGACTGCCCAGCAAGATCGTGTCAGGTAAAATCTTCCAGCTTCTTCTTCCTCTCTCTTCCTCTCGCGCATATAAAGTGAAATCCGTGTTTGAACTGAACGCCTTTGGAGTTAAACCTGGCTTTGGCTATCCGTGATTTCCCGGTCTTCACCGAGGGGATCACGCGACAATACATACATCCATACATCAATACACATCCACATAATTGCCTTATTTTAGTATGATGACCACAGTAAAATGGTGGCAGTGTGACGTTATTTGGATTGAATCTTGATGTTTCAACAAAGCCAATTTCAACCTAAACAGTTCAAATAGTACTCAGAAAGTATACATTTTGAATGGAGCCAATGGTTTTCGTGGAATGCAATGAAAACTACTAACATGTATATTGCATATGCAGGAAAAGGCAATTCAACACATTTAGCATGTATGTAACATTTCCGTTTGTAAATAATGCAATGAGCATATCATTAAATAATCCCATGATGTCACATCATGAATCATATGAATAATCACATGATTCCAACAACAAAAAGGTTTCCTCATGCGCTGATTTAAAGGAATATGAAAAGCAAAGAGGCAAATGTGAGTGAAAGAATGGGCGAAAAGGAGTGCACGCGAGAAGACAAGGAGATTTCATTGCATCGATCGTGGTAGCAGCAATGGAGCGATGGCGTGGATCCTTCGGCTGCTGATGAGAGGCACACAGAACGAGGGGAGCACGACTTTATCACCGCCTCTGGAGCAAAGAAAACACAGCAATTTCAACTGAGAGGTAATAAACAACGACTCTTGATGGAGTAACAACAACAACTAGTGCTACGGATAATACTACTACTACTACTACTACTACTACTACTACTACTACTACTACTACTTGTGCCATATGTGCCATATGTGCCATACTTGTGCCCTGCACTTTCACACTGTCAGGTGCGTAGGGCTGCTGAGGCAATTTTCCATTGGCTTGGGGACACAATCCTGGACAGGTCACCACACCGTCACAGGGTACACCACCCAGTCACCACACCTCCCCACACCCAACCCCAAGTCTTCAATCCCGCTACCAATCCCAATTCCTCAATCACCCTATCCCAAGTATTCAAATCTGTCCCCATCTTGTCTTCAAATGTCCTCCCCACTACAAGTCTTCATGCCCTCTCCCCACTACAAGTCTTCAAGCCCTCTCCCCACTACAAGTCTTCATGCCCGCTCCCCACTACAAGTCTTCATGCCCTCTCGCCACTAAAAGTCTTCAAGCTCTCTCCCCACTACAAGTCTTCAAGCCCTCTCCCCACTACAAGTCTTCAAGCCCTCTCCCCACTACAAGTCTTCATGCCCTCTCCCCACTACAAGTCTTCATGCCCTCTTCCCACGACAAGTCTTCATGCCCTTTCCCCACTACAAGTCTTCATGCCCTCTTCCCACGACAAGTCTTCAAGCCCTTTCCACACTACAAGTCTTCATCCCCTCTCCCCACTACAAGTCTTCATGCCCTCTCCCCACTACAAGTCTTCAAGCCCTCTCCCCACTACAAGTCTTCATGCCCTCTCCCCACTACAAGTCTACAAGCCCTCTCCCCACTACAAGTCTTCAAGCCCTCTCCCCACTACAAGTCTTCAAGCCCTCTCCCCACTACAAGTCTTTAAGCCCTCTCCCCACTACAAGTCTTCAAGCCCTCTCCCCACTACAAGTCTTCAAGCCCCCTCCCCACTACAAGTCTTCATGCCCTCTCCCCACTACAAGTCTTCATGCCCTCTCCCCACTACAAGTCTTCATGCCCTCTCCCCACTACAAGTTTTCATGCCCTCTCCCCACTACAAGTCTTCATGCCCTCTCCCCACTACAAGTCTTCATGCCCTCTCCCCACTACAAGTCTTCATGCCCTCTCCCCACTACAAGTCTTCATGCCCTCTCCCCACTACAAGTCTTCATGCCCTCTCCCCACTACAAGTCTACAAGCCCTTTCCCCACGACAAGTCTTCATCCCCTCTCCACACTACAAGTCTTCATGCCCTCTCCCCACTACAAGTCTTCAAGCCCTTTACACACTACAAGTCTTCATGCCCTCTCCCCACTACAAGTCTTCATGCCCTCTCCCCACTACAAGTCTTCAAGCCCTCTCCCCACTACAAGTCTTCATGCCCTCTCCCCACTCCAAGTCTTCAAGCCCTCTCCCCACTACAAGTCTTCATGCCCTTTTCCCACTACAAGTCTTCAAGCCCTCTCCCCACTACAAGTCTTCAAGCCCTCTCCCCACTACAAGTCTTCATGCCCTTTCCCCACTCCAAGTCTTCAAGCCCTCTCCCCACTACAAGTCTTGATGCCCTTTTCCCACTACAAGTCTTCAAGCCCTCTCCCCACTACAAGTCTTCATGCCCTCTCCCCACTCCAAGTCTTCAAGCCCTCTCCCCACTACAAGTCTTCATGCCCTTTTCCCACTACAAGTCTTCAAGCCCTCTCCCCACTACAAGTCTTCAAGCCCTCTCCCCACTACAAGTCTTCATGCCCTCTCCCCACTCCAAGTCTTCAAGCCCTCTCCCCACTACAAGTCTTCATGCCCTCTCCCCACTCCAAGTCTTCAAGCCCTCTCCCCACTACAAGTCTTCAAGCCCTTTCCCTACTACAAGTCTTCAAGCCCTCTCCCCACTACAAGTCTTCAAGCCCTCTCCCCACTACAAGTCTTCAAGCCCTCTCCCCACTACAAGTCTTCAAGCCCTCTCCCCACTACAAGTCTTCAAGCCCTCTCCCCACTACAAGTCTTCAAGCCGTCTCCCCACTACAAGTCTTCAAGCCCTTTCCCTACTACAAGTCTTCAAGCCCTTTCCCTAATACAAGTCTTCAAGCCCTCTCCCCACTACAAGTCTTCAAGCCCTTTCCCTACTACAAGTCTTCAAGCCCTTTCCCTACTACAAGTCTTCAAGCCCTCTCCCCACTACAAGTCTTCAAGCCCTTTCCCTACTACAAGTCTTCAAGCCCTCTCCCCACTACAAGTCTTCAAGCCCTTTCCCTACTGCAAGTCTTCATGCCCTTTCCCCCACCCCAAGTCCTCAACTCCCCTCTTCAACTCTCTGCAATCCTCCTCTGCACCCTCACAGTGCCTCAACTTCCCTCTCCCAATTGTCTGCCTCCCACACCACCAACTCTCTGTCCTCCACCCCCCCTTTCTTCCTGGTCTTAACAACGTTACACGAGAAATCGAGGATACACAACAAACATTGGCACAAGAGGAGGCCATTCGGCCCATCATTTCATTTCATTGCCTTCTTTTTCTTCTTCATGTGAAACATGGAAATTTTTCATCCACTGGCAATTCAATTCAAAAAGGGTACATCAAATCCTTTTCGAATTGGCAATAAACATGTGAATCAAATTAGGCATAAATGAGAGTCTAAAATGACAGGAGCATGAAGGCGAATACCTGAATGATTAAAACGCCTGCGTTGTCCATTCGTTGTTTCTGTTCCCATTCGTTAAGAACAATGTTAAAAGTAAACAAGAAGAAAAAGACATAAAATGTCATAGCTCCCGTGATTTTAGTAATTTTGCTGCATGAAGTTAAGGGCCGCCAGTCGGCCATCTTTTGTCAGATTACAAAAGAAAATCTTCTGCATATGTATCGGCTACCCTCAGGTATTGCCTTTGTGCCAAGTTTGAACAAAATCGGGTATTGCATGTTCATTAAATGGTTGGGGACACGTTAAAGTAACAAAATGGCCGCCAGTCGGCCATCTTGGATCTGATCTCGAAAAAAATCACGTGCATATTAAGCCATCATGTTTTGTTTTTGTGCCGAGTTTGAAGATAAATCGGTCCATACATCTCCAGAATATGGTTGCAGACGGACGGACGAAGTCCAATGGGGGCTAATAACGACAGAATGTTAAATTCACAATCTCTTCCCCCTTCCTGTTCTGTTCGTCAAGAACAATGTTAAAATTAAATATATGTAACCCGGTGTTAAAATATGAACCAGCATCGAAGGGCAACTGTCCCTTTCGCTGGAGGTTAGAATTTGAGAGTTGGCCACGCCCATTTGGGAGCGGAAATGACGGAGCTGAGGGGGCGTGGCGTCTGGGGCTGACAAGGACAAAGACAGCCATGACGTTATGGGAAGCTTGAACGAGGCTGTGTGAGGTGCTATCCTTGGGTAAATATACTTGTAATATTCGTTAAAAACAGGATAGAGTATAAAGTTAGCAAGGTGTCGTGTTTTATCTATCTATAATTCCAGTAATCTCTGTCTGTCTGTCTGTACGTTTGTTTGTCTGTGACCGCTGTTTCTCGACAACCACGGGTCCGATATACTTTTAACTTGCCAGGTATATTGCTGGGGACCCGAGGATGTGCCTTTTCAAGGTTTCATATTAATCGGACAATTACTTACCGAGCTATGTCCAAAAAACGATTCAACCAATCAGAGAGCAGCGAACGATCGCGTGTGCCGGCGTTGCGAATGGACCAAACCATTCCATGTAAATAGAGGGGGGGGGTTCTGTGGTCGTTGCGAATGGACGAAACCATTCCATGTAAATAGAGGGGGGGGTTCTGTGGTCGTTGCGAATGGACCAAACCATTTCATGTAAATAGAGGGGGGGGATATAATTTTAGATAGATATATAGTACGGGCATATATATAGTACGGGCATGCCCTAGTTAAGGAAATTTTGACAATAAGTTTGCATTTAATGGACGGATGGTTTGGGATTTAGTGGTTGAGTGCATGTTCTGGAATGTTCCAGACCAGGGGGTGATTCCTGGGATCTTAGTGTTGGTTTGGGAGGAAATACAACACGTGTTTGTAAGTAAATCAAAGTTTCCCCCAATAATAATTAGTGTTACGAACCCATTGTTGGAAGCAAGATTGTAAAAGGTTGGAATTACATTATGATTACATGATTGTAGGTGTACTGTAACGAGTCCAAAGATGTTTTTGTAAAGAAATGTTTTATTTATTTAATTGGTGCCAGCTTTAATGTACCAAAAACGCACTGCCTGATAGATACTGTACCAAAGAGGGTGGTCTTGACCCGAGGAATGCGTTCCCTTCCCTTGCTCTTGGAGTCTCTGACCACTACCGCTTTTGGCTTGCCTTTGCCACAGTTTTGTGTTTACTTACTCTGGTTTGTGAAGTTCTGATGAAAATTATTCCAAATGAAGTTGTGTGTCTGACTCTACCAGGCAACGTATAAAAAACATGTTTCATTCACAACCTTGCGAGATGACGGAATCTCGCGATTTTTCAGTACAAATAGCGGATGAATGAGCTAAATCTTAAAAAAACAAAACATACAAGGTCATTTGTAATGGCAAAATAATATGCAACCGGAACTCCTCGGACAAAGACCTTTATAATGATATGAGTTGTATGGACCCTGGTCTAGTGGTTTAAGAGAAAATCGTCAGATAGAGAAACAAACAAACAGAACAAGAGCGAGAATTGCTTTTCACCCCTCAGCCCAAATTGGGCTAAGGGGTATTGTCGTCCGGGCGTCCATCAACTTTTGGTTTCCGTCAATTTCGAGCAGAATGGCTTGTCCGATTAAATCCATTTTTGCAGTGTGTGTTGGGGTAGAGTAGAGGAAGGTTCCTTTCGAAAATGGGCGCGCTGCCATTTTCAATATGGCCGCCACGGCAGCCATCTTGAAATTGGTTTCCATCAATTTCGAGCAGAATGGCTTGTCCGATTAAATTCATTTTTGCAGTGTGTGTTGGGGTTGGGTAGACGAAGGTTCCTTTCAAAAATGGGAGCGCTGCGATTTTCAATATGGCCGCCACGGTAGCCATCTTGAAATTGGTTTCCATCAATTTCGAGCAGAACGGCTTGTCCGATTAAATCCATTTTTGCAGTGTGTGTTGGTGTTGAGTAGAGAAAGGTTCATGGGCACGTTGCGTTTTTCTATATGGCTGCCACGACAGCCATCTTGAAATTGGTTTCCGTCAATTTCAAGCAGAACGGCTTGTCCGATTAAATCCATTTTTGCAGTGTGTGTTGGGGTTGAGTAGAGAAAGGTTCATGGGCACGTTGCGTTTTTCAATATGGCCGCCACGGCAACCATCTTGAAATTGGTTTCCACCATGCACGGGCTGAGGGGTTACGCCCAGTTTGCGGTGCTATTTATTAATACATGTCGCCTACTGATGTGATATTTTCTAGTCCAAAAAGGGCATAATTATGAAAAATTGACGAAACGCCCTGAAACTTGAACTTGTTCTTTAACTTATAATAAAGCCACATGCACCTAATTTCAGTTGAACAGTTAAAGGACAAGCGCAGAAAGTCTCGAAAACCACAGGTGAGACGGACGGAAAACAAACATATATTCCCCCCCCCCCCCCTGGTGAAAATGGTAGGGGACTAGTAAGCGTATTGTTATATCAAATTAAATTTAATCATGACTACAACTAGAACAACACTCTTCAACGTCACAACATCGATACGCCTCTGCCCACATTACATCATTATAGTACGTGTACCAAGTTTGATTTAAATCCATTCAGCTGTGCCTAAGTTATCACATTTTTACCTGACATGACCTCTGTCCTTTGACCTCTGGACCCCAAAATCTAATCACTTAATCTTTACATCATTATACAAACCTGCACCAAGATTGAATTAGATCCCTTCAGCCGTTCTTAAGTTATAGACCTATTACAGACTTTGACCTTTGACCTCTTGACGCCAAAATCAAATATGTTTGTCTTTGCATCATAACACATACTTTTACCAAATTTTGTCAGAATCCCATCACTGGTTCACAATTTATTGCGATAACAGGATTTTACGTAACATGACCTCTGACATTTGGCCTTTGACCTCATGACCCCAAACTCTAATCAGTTAATCTTTACATCATTATACATATCCGTACCAAGTTTGAATTAGATCCCTTTAGCCGTTCTCAAGTTATAGACATATTACAGACTTCGACCTTTGACCTTTGACCTCTTGACCCCAAAATCAAATAAGTTCATTGATGCATCATAATAATACTTGTACCAAATTTGGTCATAATCCCATCACTTGTTCACAATTTATCACGATAACAGGATTTCTACCCACCATGACCTCTGAACTTTGACCTTTGTCCTTGTGACCCCAAAATCTAATCAGTTAGTCTTTACATCATTATACATATCCGTACCAAGCTTGAATTAGATCCCTTTATCCGTTTTCAAGTTATCGCGGCAACGAAAAGCTATCACAGACAACTGGACAGACAACCCAAAAACATAATGCCTCCGGTGACTTTGTCGGCGGAGGTATGAAAAGAAACTGAAGTCTGAAGCTTCCTAGAATCTGAAGCTATTGTACACTCTCTAACTATTACATTGATGCTATTACATGCACCAAAAATAAGACATCCTATAATTTGGTGATTTGAACTTGGTTGAGGTGGACTATGGTCAGAGATTAGCTGCATCTGGAAGACACACCACCCAATGCAGATGGTTCAGTGTAACATGTCAGGGGTTCCTCTCACCAGGACTGCTGCCCATGATAGAAGCACAGGCGTCTGCGTAGTCAGGACAATGGCTCCAGCCCTGCTGATTACATTGAGTGTCACTCGTCCCCACGCAGGTGTAGCACTCCAGAGCTTCTCCTGGATATTTGCAGCAAATAGCAAGTGCTCTCTTATGCTTTGCTCTTTCATTCAAACAACATTTTAAAAATGATTAAATCAACCATCTGTTTAAAATGACTTCATCATTGCAATTTTTTTTTCAGAGCTCACAATAGAACCAGCATACACTTCATCTGCGAAGTATCACTCACACACACACACACATAGGCACTATAGATACGCACACATACACACACACATACATATATATACACACATACACACAAACACACATACACACATACATACACACACACACACACACACACACACACACACACACACACACATACACACACACACACACACACACACACACACACACACACAAATGCACACAAACACACACACATACATACACATACATACACATACACACACACACACACACACACACACACACACACATACACATATACAAACACATACACAAACACAAACATTACAGTTAAGTAATTTTTCACAATTGTGTTTTTGTCGAAACTGTATCTTTCTTTCGGTGTATGTACCTATACACTGGTGTGTCTTTAATAGGATTCTCGGTGTTGGTTTTTCATACCTGTGTACAGAATCGTCGGTTAGTTCGTGTCGCGTATTCTGAGGCTTAGTGTAGTAGGCTACCGTGTCCGACCTTGGCTTGAGGCTTTGTTTTTGTCTCAGCGGTTCTTTGATCTCGCTGCAATTACTTTCGGTCTCTGTTTTTCCCGGTCTTTTCACCCCATACTTCCTTGTTTTAAAATCTCCTCAAAAAAAAAAAACCCCAAAAAATGTTTCCTTCTCTGTTCTTATTCGTTTGTTCGTTCTTATTTGTTCGTTTGTTCTTCGACCACGTTGTTCGTGATCACGTGATCACGTTGTTAAAAAATGTTTAATCTGTCCCCTGAAGAACTGTATTCTGTCGTATACTATAACACCTTTTTCTTCTTCTTCTATAAAAGGATGCTTTCGACTTGCTCACCAAATCTATTCATTCCAAAAAAAAATTCCATCTCTTGCAGTGCCTCTTTCATACATTCCCTAAACTCTCCAGCACTCCACCCATCCTTCAGCGTCCTCAAACGTATTTTTGACTCGAAGGTCTCAAGAAACTCATTTTGCAATAAATGTTCGTTTCCCATTAATCGTACACTTTTCAAAATCCAATCTCACCCATCCCCTCCAACTCTTCCCCATCACCCCTTCCCTCCAAATCTTTCCCATCACCCCTTCCCTCCAAATCTTCCCCATCACCCTCCCCTTCAAAACTTCCCCATCACCCCTCCCCTCCAAATCTACCCCCTTGCCCCTCCCCTCCAAATCTTCCCCATCACCCATCTCTTTCAAATATTCCCCCTTGCCCCTCCCCTCCAAATCTTCCCCATCACCCATCCTTTCAAATCTTCCCCGTTGCCCCTCCCCTCCAAATCTTCCCCATCACCCCCTTCCCTCCAAAACTTCCCCATCACCCCTCCCCTCCAAAACTTCCCCATCACCCCTCCCCTCTAAATCTACCCCCTTGCCCCTCCCCTCCAAATCATCCCCATCACCCATCTCTTTCAAATCTTCCCCCTTGCCCCTCCCCTCCAAATCTTCCCCATCACCCATCCCTTTCAAATCTCCCCCCTTGCCCCTTCCCTCCTAAACTAACCCCACACCCCTCCCCTCCGAGACTCTCCCTCGCTCCTCCCCTCCTAGACTCCCCTCTCACCCCTCCTCCTCAAAGCGTCCTCCCCGCTTCTTCCCCCTTTCAACTTTCACCTTCGTCTCCCTCAACCTTCTGCCTCACTCTTCCCCCTCCTCAAATAACACCTCACTGCGCCTCACCCAATCACCATCAAACCTTTTGTCCGACCATTCTTCCCTTTCTCCAAGCTATTCTGAAATCTCTGACACACCTTCAACAGCTCTCCCTACCTCTTCCTCCTCTTCCACATCTTACCCTACCACTCCCCCCACCTGTGCTGTATCCGATGCTCCCCCTTCCTCTTCTTTAACAGTATGGACCTCAAACATCCGGGGCCTTCGCTCAAACTTAACTGATCTCTCCATACAGGTTGCTTCTGACAAACCAGACGTGATCTGCTTCACAGAAACTTTCCTCCTTCATCATGTCTCTGATTCCTTGGTATCTCTCTCAGGTTACTCCCTCCTCCGGTATGATAGACCTGAGCCTCGTCCTGGAGGTGGGGTTGCTATCTTTATTTAAAAAACTCTCTTCCTCACTCGCCCTGCACTGCCCTCTCTCCACCTCACCCCCAGGAATACCTTTGGCTACGGCTTCCCCTTCGCTCCCACCTTTTGTTCATATGTGTTTTGTACCGTCCACCAAACAGTGATGACTCCATCTACATCTCGCTGTCTGATAATATGGACCAACTTCTATCTACCCATCTCAACTCTCTCTTCCTCATATGTGGTGATTTCAATTGTCACCATGCCAGTTGGCTGGGTGTGGGTACCCCTCTCACCAGACATGGCTCTTCAGCAAAGGACTTCTGTGACTCACTGGGATTGACACAATCTGTCAATTTCCCGACCCGGATCTCAGTCAACGGAGCATCTTCTCTTCTGGACTTGGTTATGACTAACTTCCCTGAAAATGTCTGCTGCTCTTCTTCTGCTCCAATCGGCTCATCTGATCATGTGCTTGTTAAAGTGGACATCTCTCTGACCATTCTCAGAGAGCCTCCTCAGAGTCGACGGGTCTGGCATTTCACTCAGGCCAACTGGCACGGTCTTCAAGCAGCCATCAATCATCTGGACTGGTCTCCCATCTCTACCGCCTCTGACATCAACTCATCCTGGGAATTCTTCCAAAGTAAATTGCTCTCTCTCTCATGCACAGATTTATCCAATCTCGTCTTCAGTTGTCATACCCTTCCTCCCATCCATGGTACACGGAATCTTGTGGTGAGGCTATTTCCCAGAAACAACTTGCTTTCGTCTCCTGGAAAGCAAATCCAACGGAAGGAAATCTCATTTCCTTTCACAAAGCCCGAAACAAGTGTGTGTCCACCCTCAGGAGAGCCAGGAAACAATATCTCTCCGTTCTCAGGACTGAACTCTCTTATCTGTCTCGCTCTTCCAAATCCTGGTGGTGTCTGGTCAAATCTGTTTCTGGTGTTTGTTCCCCCTCCATCCCCTCCCTCACCTCAAATGGCCACACGGCTGACTCCGCACGTGAAAAAGCTGAATGCCTCAACTCTGTGTTTGCCTCTAAATCTTGTGTCCCAAACCCATCCCTCTCTCTACCTACTGTACCCAGTCATACCCAGCTGCTCCTGGACTCTGTGTCCTTTCCTCCTGACAAGGTGGAAAAGTTTCTGTCAACCCTCGACTCTGATTCTGCAACTGGACCTGACGGCATCAGCCCACGGCTCCTAAAATCCTGTTCTTCCGCTCTTTCACTCCCTCTCTCTGTTCTCTTCACCCTCTCGTTTGCTCAAGGTCATCTTCCATCTGCTTGGAAATCTGCCAACATCACCGCTTTGCACAAAAAAGGTGCAAAAACAGATCCTAGCAACTACAGACCAATCAGCCTTCTCCCAATTATCAGAAAAGTCATGGAATCCATCATTGCTTCAGATATGAAATCTTTCCTCTTCTCCAATGGCTTGATCTCTGATCATCAATTTGGTTTCAGACCTTGTCACTCTACTCTGGACATGCTGCTTCTGCTTTCTCAACAATGGATGGAGGTACTCAATGCCAAACAGGAAATTAGAGCAGTCTCCCTTTTTTTGTATACTGAATCGAGGCTCGTGAAAGAGCTAACATTTCTTTCACAAACAAGTGAAATTATCTCCCATCACCATGCCAGTGGAGTCTTATTTTCCATCTCCCATCACCATGCCAGTGGATCACCATCTTATCACAGTCATCACCATCTTATCTCCCATCACCATGCCAGTGGACACCAAGCAGTAGTTTCCACTCCTGGAAACCCTTGACATATCACATGCCTTCGATATGGTCTGGCACCCCGCTCTGCGCACCAAACTCTCCTCTTTTGGTATCCATGGAAATCTCCACGCATGGCTGGCGGACTTTCTCTCTAGTCTTAGTCAACGTGTGGCCCTGAATGGGTTTCTCTCATCTCCTCTTCCTGTTCAGGCTGGAGTTCCCCAAGGCAGTGTTCTGGACCCTGTGCTTTTTCTGGTCTTCATCAATGATCTCTCTGACTCTCTTGAAAATCCTCTCTATCTCTTTGCTGATGACTCTACTCTCTGTCGCTCCATTCTTCATCCCTCAGATCGGCAGTCTGCAGCCTCCTCACTCTCTGCAGACGTGGACAAAATCACAGACTGGGCAAACAAGTGGAACATGTCTTTCAATCCTGACAAATCTCACACTCTTACGATGTCTCTCCGAAAATACCGACTGGACAACCCTCCCATCCACTTTCTGAATAATCCTCTCCAATAAGTTCTGTCACTCAAGCTTTTGGGTCTCACTATCTGCCATGATCTTTCCTGGGAAAACCACATTTCAAATCTGGCCTCCAAACCCAGTCGCCAACTGGGCATCCTCCGTCGTGCGAAGTCCTTCCTTGGCACACCTGAGCTCCTCACCACATACAAGGCTTTCATCCGCAGCTCAATGGAATACTGCTCTCCCCTCTGGGCTGGTGCTCCTGCCTCACACCCAGCTCGTCTTTACGCTGTTGAAACCAAAGCATTCAGAATCATTGGAATCTCCGTGATGAAGCTAACTCCAAGGGCCTCTCACTCACTTACCGCAGGCAGGTTGGTGGTCTTTCCGTCTTCTACCGACTCCTCTCTGGCATTGCCCCCCCAGCTCTCTCTGGGCTCTGTCCCGCAAATATTCCTACAGGTCGCACAAGATCTGCCTGCAATCCTCTTATGGTTAAACCGCCAAAATCAAGACTCTCTGCTCACCTTCACTCCTTCATTCCTCTTTTCTCCCGCCTCTGGAACCAACTCCCTCTCTCTCTTCAATCCCACTCCACCCTCCAGGTCTTTAAAACAGCTGTTCACCACCATCTCTTATCTTCCCCCATCCAAAACCTTGATCTTTTCTACCCCCGCTAATTTCACCCCAATTCCACTTTTTTGAAATACCAACTTCTGTCCTGGAAGTCCTTGGTGTCCTTGTGTTTTATACTTCTCCCTTCCCCCCCCCCCTCCTTCCCATGCCTCCTCCCCCCAAACCCTCTCCCTTCCACACATCTCCCTGCTCTCAAATGTTGTATTTGTGTGCTTCCCCTTCTCTCCCCATCCTGTCTTCCGCTCCCTCTTTTTATATATTTTGTTTGTCTGGTTGATTTGTTTGTGAAGTAAATGTTAGCTCTTTCACGAGCCTCGATTCAGTATACAAAAAAACAACAACACACACACACACACACACACACACACACACACACACACACACACACACACACACACACACACACACACACACACACACATTCTTTCCCACAACCCTTGTTTGTCCAAGTCTCCCTCTATTTTGTCGCTCAACTCTGCCATTGGTGTGTGTTTACCCCTTTCCTTCTGCTGTTGCTTTTCTTCTGTTGTTTCCTGATCTGTTCTATGTTTTAGCTCTTCCACAAGCCTTGACTTTGTATAAGAAAAAAAGATTTGTACTTTAAAATGATCATTATAGCAGAGCCTGCTTTAGAATCAGATCAAATAAGACTGAGATCGGACTCTTCCCCCATTTCTGTTTTGGCATAGCTTGCTCTCGAACCAGATCACATAAGACTGAGATCTGACTCTTCCCCCATTTCTGTTTTGGCAGAGCCTGCTCTCGAAGCAGATTAAATAAGGTCAGATCTGACTCTTCCCCTCTTTCTGTTTTGGCAGAGCCTGGTCTAGACCCAGATAAAATAAGACTGAGATCTGACTCTTCCCCCCTTTATGTTTTGGCAGAGCTTGCTCTAGAACCAGATAAAATAAGACTGAGATCTGACTCTTCCTCCCTTTATGTTTTGGCATAGTTTGCCCTCGAACTGGATCAAATAAGACTGAGATCTGACTCTTCACCCCTTTCTGTTTTGGCAGAGCCTGCTCTCGAAGCAGATTAAATAAGGTCAGATGTGACTCCTCCCCTCTTTCTGTTTTGGCAGAGCCTGCTCTAGACCCAGATTAAATAAGACTGAGATCTGACTATTCCCCGATTTCTGTTTTGGCATAGCTTGTTCTCGAACCAGACCAAATAAGACTGAGATCTGACTCTTCCCTCCTTTATGTTTTGGCATATCTTGCTCTAGAACCAGATCATATAAGACTGAGATCTGACTCTTCCCCCCTTCCTGTTTTGGCAGAGCCTGCTCTTGAAGCAGATTAAATAAGGTCAGATCTGACTCTCCCTCTTTCTGTTTTGGCAGAGCCTGCTCTAGACCCAGATAAAATAAGACTGAGATCTGACTATTCTCCCCCCCCCCCCCCCCCCATGCTTCTGTTTTGGCAGAGCTTGCTCGAGACCCAGATAAAATAAGACTGAGATCTGAATCTTCCCCCATTTCTGTTTTGGCAGAGCCTGCTCTTGATGCAGATTAAATAAGGTCAGATCTGACTCTTCCCCCCTTTCTGTTTTGGCAGAGCCTGCACTCGAAACAGATTAAATAGGGTCAGATCTGACTATTCTCCCCCCCCCCCCCCCCCATGCTTCTGTTTTGGCAGAGCTTGCTCGAGACCCAGATAAAATAAGACTGAGATCTGAATCTTCCCCCATTTCTGTTTTGGCAGAGCCTGCACTCGAAACAGATTAAATAGGGTCAGATCTGACTATTCTCCCCCCCCCCCCCCACCCCCATGCTTCTGTTCTGGCAGAGCTTGATCTAGACCCAGATAAAATAAGACTGAGATCTGACTCTTCCCCCCTTTCTGTTTTGGCATAGCCTGCTCTTGAAGCAGATTAAATAAGGTCAGATCTGACTCCCCCTCTTTCTGTTTTGGCAGAGGCTGCTCCAGACCTAGATAAAATAAGACTGAGATCTGACTCTTCCCCCATTTCTGTTTTGGCAGAGCTTTGTCTAGAACCAGATCAAATAATACTGAGATCTGACTATTCTCCCCCCCCACCCCCCATGCTTCTGTTTTGGCAGAGCTTGCTCTAGACCCAGATAAAATAAGACTGAGATCTGACTCTTCCCCCATTTCTGTTTTGGCAGCGCTTGCTCTAGAACCAGATCAAATAAGACAGATCTGACTCTTCCCCCTTTTCTGTTTTGGCAGAGCTTGCTCAAGAACCAGATCAAATAAGACTGAGATCTGACTCTTCCCCCCTTTCTGTTTTGGCAGCGCTTGCTCCAGAACCAGATCAAATAAGACTGAGATCTGTCTCTTCCCCCCTTTCTGTTTTGGCAGGGTTTGCTCTAGAACCAGATCAAAGAAGATTCAGATTCGACTCTTCCCCCCTTTCTGTTTTGGCAGAGCCTGCTCTAGACACAGATAAAATAAGACTGCGATCTGACTCTTCCTCCATTTATGTTTTGGCATAGTTTGCTCTGGAACCAGATCAAATAAGACTGAGATCTGACTCTTCTCCCCACCATGCTTCTGTTTTGGCAGAGATTGCTCTTGAATCAGATAAAATAAGGTCAGATCTAACTCTTCCCCCCTTTCTGTTTTGTCAGAGCCTGCTCTAAAGCCAGGTCAAATAAGACAGATCTGATTCTTCCCCCCTTTCTGTTTTAGTTGCAAACATTGCTTACCATATTTACACCAAATACATCAATATACCATGCCTATCACAGCGGTGTTCTTAATTATTCAAGAGGTCAAATTTCGCTGTTGTACCGGTACTTAAAAATGACATAGTCCTTACCATTCAGCACCAAAGAAAAGAGCAGGAGGAGGAATGAGACAGACGAACGTGCCATGACACCTTTCCCAGTGCACTCGCTCTCTCCCATGGATCACCTTTGGTTAACATTTTCCACCTCCATCGTCTCGTGCCCCCGGCCCCCTCCACTCTGGCTCAGGTAACGTTCTCTGCTTTCGACTGAGCTTTATGTCGTGATGCATCCCAAGCTGATTGATAGAATGTTTAATCTCATGTACAAGTTTTGAATTAACCATCTTATCTTGCTCACACTGTAAACCTTTGCAAACACACGTAAGACGACTGCACAGGTGCTACTTTTCGTAGTAGTTGCTCTGCAATATGGATTTGTGGAATGTGGAAACCAACGTAGTGTCTTTATATTACACACGTTGTCCTTTTAACTCTTAGTCAGTCTTTGGCTTTACAGTATTTCCTTCCGATCGGATCCACCTAACTTCAGTTTACATGAACACAGATGTTAAACTAGAACGGCACTCGGTATAGACATGCATCCACTAGGCTGAACAATTTACCTTTTGTATCCCACTGATAGATTAAATCCTGATCCTGATCTTCACCAAAAAGAATCGATTAGTCCTTGTCACACACCCATCCTGTCCACCAGGTTTCGCCCAATTTCATCCATAACTTTTTGAGATATCCTGCTCGCAAACAGACAAACAGACAGGTGTGTAAACGCAACCTCCACCCACCTACGGCTGCAGAGGTAATGATATTACCCACTAATTATTGCTGGGTCTTCATCTTTAATCACCTCAATATTGCATCTGAAATGTCATGTTACCTCGCTCATGTTCTGCAGGTGTCGGCCATGTGCTACCCTTATTGACCAGGATTCATTTTCGAATCTCATCTGGTGGTTGCATCATTACTGAAGTGCAGCTTTGGTGCTGAGATCCGTGTCCGAGTCATTTATACCAACGATTTGGAAACTAACGAGGGTCTTAAGGTATATACACGACATACACTATATGACCAAAAGTATATACTGTATTGGTATACACGTGACAATGTCTGGTTGTTAATGCGAGATTTTCTCAAACATATGATTGATCAGTTTCTCTGTTTACTTTCATCAACAAAGCATCATGATCCGTGATGCTACATCCCCGCAGCCACAGGCCATGGAATCATTGGATACAATACAGTACCTGGTACAGAAGTTTCATTATTTTCGTAAACCGAGCACATCAGCCGATCCGCGCAAGTCCTGCATGTGCTGACTGGAGTATTCCCTGGATTTTTGGATTAGAGCTCGCTCGGCTGGAATTAGCCGGTAATGGTAATCTACTTACTGTGTATACTCACTGTGGTGCTGCTGACCTATTCCCTCCTTTTGGAAGAGTCGAATTTTCCCATCACATTTCGTCACCTTTCTTCAATGCAATTCAATAGGTTTGGTGTTGGCTTACTGGTTAAGGTGGCTGGCTTAAGATCTTAGGGTCTTGAATTTGCGCCCTTGTTGTGCCGTTGAAATAACACCGGGTGGGTTGACTCAGCCCGTCATCCTTTCGAGATCAGGAAAATGAGTACCAGCTTACTGGCATCAGCAGCACAACCGCGCTTCCAGAAGATGATGCAACCAGCAGCCACAGGCTAACAGGCTGCATATGAAACTAGAACGGCACTCACTCGAGAGCATATTTCCACCAGGTGAACAGTTTACGTTTTGTATCCCAGAGTAGACCAGAAAATCACAATACAGAATCACATTTAATCAAAATCATTCGTCCACAACTTTTTGAGATATCCTGCTATGTATCGTTTTTAGCCCTTTTACTCAATGGGGAAGATTCACTTAAAAAATTAAATAATTCTCATATCCGAATCCATATTCAGATCTTCACCAACATCGAATCGATTCTTCCTTGTCACACACCCAACCTGTCCACCAGGTTTCATCCAAATCCATCCACAACTTTTTGAGATATCTTGCTATGTATCGTTTTTGGCCCGATTTCCCAATGGTGAAGATTCACTTAAAAAATTATAGTAGCCGGATCCGAATCAGGATCTTCACCAAAATTTAATCATGTCGTACTTGTGACATACTCTACATCATCAAAATCTGAATTCGGATATGAGGATTGGATGCTGTAGAGTGTAGACAAAATAAATGTCCAAAAATGAAGTGAAATCAGACAAAATTGACCTTTTCTTGCGATTTTTTTTATAACTAAGTGTGTGGGGGTTTCCTTATTGGGACATAATCCACAGGCACGGGCCAGTGGGGCTTTTGATGGTGTGGGCGTGGCGTGCGCGCGGTTGTTGGAGCCACGCCTCCCGAAGAGGGATTTTGGATTTTTTTGTTTTTTGGTTTTTTTTGTATACAAGATCGAGGCTCGTGAAAGAGTTAACATTAATCACACAGAAAGACAAACCGACACATAAAACATATAACATGGGGAGCGGTAGACAAGATGGGGCGAGAGGGGGAGGAACACAAACACAACATCTGACAGCAGTGACATCGAGAGATCTGTGGGAGGGAGAGGGCTTTGGGGAGGGGGAGGCATGGGAAGGGGGTGGGAGGGTGGGAGAGGTAAAACATATGGACACTGCCGGGACTTCCAGGAAAGAAGTTGGAATTTCAAAAAGGTGGATCTGGGGTGAATTAGTGGGGGTAGAAAAGATCAAGGTTTTGGATGGGGAAAGATAAAAGATGGTGGTGAACAGCTGTTTTAAAGACCTGGAGAGAGGAGTGGGATTGAAGGGAGTGTGGGAGTTTGTTCCAGAGGCGGGAGAAAAGAGGAATGAAAGAGTGAAGGTGAGCAGAGAGCCGAGATTTCGGCAGTTTAACCATCAGAGGGTTGCTGGCAGATCTTGTGCGACCTGTAGGAATATTTGTGGGACAAAGCACAGAGAGAGATGGGGGAGCAAGGCCGGAGAGGAGTCAGTAGAAGACAGAAAGACCACCTACCTGTCTGCGGGTGAGTGAGTGAAAGGCCCTCGGAGATAGCTTCATCACGGGAGATTCCAATGATTCTGAAAGCTTTGGTTTCAACAGCGTGAAGCCGAACTAGGTGAGGCAGGAGCACCGGCCCATAGGGGAGAACAGTATTCCATTGAGCTGCGGATGAAAGCCTTGTATGTGATGAGGAGCTCAGGTGTGCCGAGGAAGGACTTCGCACGACGGAGGATGCCCAGTCGGCGACTGGCTTTGGAGGCCAGCTTGGAAATGTGGTTTTCCCAAGAAAGATCATGGCAGATAGTGAGACCCAAAAGCTTGAGCGACAGAACTTCTTGGAGAGGATTGTTGAGAAAGTAGATGGGAGGGTTGTCCAGTCGATCTTTTCGGAGAGACATAGTAAGAGTGTCAGATTTGTCAGGATTGAAAGACATGTTCCACCTGTTTGACCAGTCTGTGATTTGTCCAGGTCTTCAGAGAGTGAGGAGGCTGCAGACTACCGATCTGAGGGAAGAGGATTGGAGCGGCAGAGAGTGGAGTCATCAGCAAAGAGATAGAGAGGATTTTCCAGAGAGTCGGAGAGATCATTGATAAAGACCAGAAAAAGCATAGGGCCCAGAACACTGCCTTGGGAAACTCCAGCCTGAACAGGAAGGGGAGATGAGAGAAATCCATTCAGGGCCACACGTTGTCTATGACCAGAGAGGAAGTCCGCAAGCCATGCATGGAGATTTCCATGGATACCATAGGAGGAGAGTTTGGTGAGCAGAGCTGGGTGCCAGACCGTATCGAAGGCACGTGATATGTCAAGGGAGACGGCTCTGATTTCCTGTTTGGCATTGAGGACCTCCATCCATTGTTGAGACAGCAGAAGCAGCATGTCCAGAGTAGAATGACCTGGTCTGAATCCAAATTGATGATCGGAGATCAAGCCATTGGAGAAGAGGAAGGATTTGATATCCGAAGCAATGATGGATTCCATGACTTTGCTGATAATTGGGAGCAGGCTGATTGGTCGGTAGTTGCAAGGATCTGTTTTTGCACCTTTTTTGTGTAAAGCGGTAATGTTTGCTGATTTCCACAATGCTGGCAGATGACCTTGGGTTATAAAAGCTGTATGAGTTCCGGTCGTGAGTTCGTTCTGTGGAAATAAAGGAGATTTGAACAGCTAAGAAGTGTCTCGTCCTCTCGTCATCCGCAACTCCTACATTTGTGACCCCGTCTTGCTCTCGACGTTTTCGGAGCTTTAAACGAACATGGCGACAAGCGCAGTTTTGATTAAACTGCCGGAGTTTTGGGAACGACAAGCGGCCGTCTGGTTCGCACAACCTGAGGCTCAATTCGCCATTCGGAACATTTCTGCGGACGACACGAAGTATTATTATGTCGTGTCTGCGCTCAGCTGCTCCACTGCGACCAGGGTGGTGAGCCTTCTTCAGGATCCTCCGAAGGACCGCAAGTACGAGATGATAGATGCGCTGCTGCTCATAACCGTCGAGCGCACTAAGGCCGAGCGCGCCCGCGAACTACTTTCTCTACCCGGGCTGGGCGATTCCAAGCCGTCAGAGCTTATGGACCACATGTTGTCTCTCCTGGGCAGCCACCGACCATGTTTCCTCTTCAAAGAACTGTTCCTGCAACAGCTGCCAGGACAGGTACGGTCAGCCCTGGCCAACTCATCTGTTAAGGATTTCCATGCCCTGGCCAGGGTAGCAGACAAGTATTTCTCCGCCAGACAGCAATGTCGTGCGGCCGCATGGGACCCCGGCCCCGTCGAGCCTACGCCACTGGCGGACACTGTCGCGCTTTATTGAAGAGGGCCGTGAGGACCCTCAGCAGCCTCCGGAGGCCCGTGAGGAACCTCAGCAGCCTCGGGAGGCCTGTGAGGAACCTCAGCAGCCTCGGGAGGCCCGTGAGGAACCTCAGCAGCCTCGAGAGGCCCATGAGGAACCTCAGCAGCCTCGGGAGGCCCGTGAGGAACCTCAGCAGCCTCGGGAGGCCCGTGCGGAACCTCAGCAGCCTCGGCAGGCCCGTGAGGAACCTCAGCAGCCTCGGGAGGCCCGTGAGGAACCTCAGCAGCCTCGGGAGGCCCGTGAGGAACCTCAGCAGCCCCGAGAGGCCCGTGAGGAACCTCAGCAGCCTCAGGAGGCCCGTGAGGAACCTCAGCAGCCCCAAGAGGCCCATGAGGAACCTCAGCAGCCTCGGGAGGCCCGTGAGGAACCTCAGCAGCTTCCCGAGGCCGAGACCAGCCCCCTCGGTTGGCTCAACCCCCATGGCGGGGCCACCCCCCGTCGGGTAAGTCCCCGGTTGGCCCGCCCACCGCCAAGCCGCTAACAGTCCCTGCTCGGGTCATCAGTCGTTTCAGCCGGGTGGTTAAGGCCCCCCGAAAACTGACATTGCCCGTGCGAGTGAATTATCGGGGGGCGCATGTGGGTGTGACCTTATTGGGACATAATCCACAGGCACGGGCCAGTGTGGCTTTTGATGGTGTGGGCGTGGCGTGCGCGCGATTGATGGAGCCACGCCCCCCCCCCCCCCCCCCCCGAAGAGTGATTTTGGGTTATAAAAGCTGTATGAGTTCCGGTCGCGAGTTAGTTCTGTGGAAATAAAGGAGCTTTGAACAGCTAAGAAGTGTCTCGTCCTCTCGTCATCCGCAACTCCTACATAACTCCTACAAGTGTATATATTCGTTTATTTAAGCAAGGCTGTGATTCTGCTTCTTGGGTTAGTTTTTTTTATTTAACTTCAAAATAATTTCATACTTCCATGGGATAGGGTGTCACTCCCCTGTACCTGCAATCTGTTTTTAAAATTCCCTCCAGAATCTAGATGATGGACCCAGATTGCATATCTTACTATAATTCACCAAATGTCCGTCCGTCTGTCTGTCTGTCTGTTCGAAGGTACCGTAAAAACGGTACCTTTACCGTAAAAGATATTTTGGGTGGATAATCCTGGGATCTCCAGGAGTAAAATAGGCTATTTAGTTTTCCCAATTTCAGCTTTAGTCTCCAGCATTCTCAGGTTTGGACTCCCGCATAACATTCGCGTTTGCATAACGTTCATTGTGGTGATGTTTTCATTGTGACGATGTTGTTTTCCCGGGTGCCGCACCAACGGCTGCACCGATCGCTGCACAGCTGCACCGATCGAACTCGGTGACCTCGGACAAAGACCTTTTATAAGGACACGGGTTGAATCCCTGCTTGAGAGAATTCTAACCCATTTCAACTGAAGGAAACACGTATCGGGAGTGCATACGACATAGCGATTGTGAACACGATTATCGATCATGATTCACGATCACGATCATCACGATCATAGTGTATCGATCACTGTGGGACATTTGGTGAATTATAGTAAGATACTGTTTCGATTTTGATGATTTGCGTGTGATTTGATTTAACGGATGTTTATATGAATCGTTTAAAATAAAAAAGCCTTCAATTTCTGATATTTTACCTTTTCATTTGGGCCTCCCAATTGAAGCACCGCCCATAGGGCGGTTACCATTGCTCGTATTTTTGAATATGATTAACCACCACTTGACCACTCTGAAAGCTATTCAGGCTGCTTTTGCAAGCCATGTTGTTACAGTAGACAGAGCTCCCTTTTTGCTTTTATTCAGGCTGCTTTTGCAAGCCATGGCGTTATAGTAGATAGAGATCACATTTTTGTGTGATATACTTTCATTGTATTAATAGATAGTTATATTAATGTACATACAAAAATATATTTATTAAAAAACAACAAATCTAACGTCGTGTTTGGTTGGAAACTTGGAACTCAAATCAAATGTCCGCCATGTCAAACTATTCCATTGCAAATTTAGAGTCTAAATTTTGTCTGCTCTCAGTGGTTTCCTCATTTCGCTGATTTGCTGCTTGATTTTCACATTTATAGAAGACTATTTAAAGGTAAATCTTTGTGTTGCCGTTTTTGTGGACATCACCTGTGCTGTCCACAAATTCATTGACCCAATATGCAAATTCTTAAAATTTCAGGTCAATCGCATGAAAATTGATGATTTTATGTGATGCTGACCTTTGACTTTTTGACAAAATTATTAATTTGTCTTCTCCATATTCTTGTGGCGGACACGATGGCTCGCTGGCGCGGTGACATCATTCCGCGCACCAATGGGGTGTCGGCCACGCCCGAGGGGTAGGCGTGGCCTCGGGATATACACGGGACTCGCAGCCCCGAGCGAGTCAGTGCTACAGTTTCAGCTTTACAATAAAGACTCTTTTGATCGTACGCGTTGTGGCTTACCTTCTTTGGCAAACAGGTTGCGTGCGTAGCACCATGCTACACTGGTGACCCCTTTTGGTTCAGCCGTCGCTGACCACAGAGCACGCCATGGCCAGCAACGCGGTCGCGGTAAAGCTCCCTGAGTTTTGGGAAGCACAGGCCGAGGTATGGTTCGTGCAGGCCGAAGCACAGTTCCAGCTTCGAGGAATAACGGCGGACGAGATGCGTTACTATCACGTGATCGCCGCCCTCGGGCCCGGCACAGCCGCCCGAGTCGTGTCCATCCTGCGGCACCCACCGGCAGAGCACAAGTACAGGCCGCTCAAACGTCTCCTCATCGCCACGTTCGGCCTCACGGAGTTCGAACGGGCGGACCGCCTCCTGGACCTTCCCGAACTCGGTGAAACACGACCATCGGTACGGATGGATTACTTGCTGTCGTTGCTGGGTGACAAAGCCCCGGATTTTTTATTCCTGGCGCTTTTTCTACGCCAGCTACCGGCAAAGGTACGCCTCGCGTTGGCCGGTTCCAAAATAGAGGAACCCCGCGCTCTGGCCGTCGAGGCTGACAAGTTTTTCGCGGCTTGTGACACACGGGCGAGCTTCGGTGCGGCCGTCGTGGATCCCGAGGCTGATGCGGCTGCACACCTCGTGGATCCCGAGGCTGATGCGCATGCACACCTCATGGCCGCCGCCACGCCCCGCCCACCACCACTGCAGCGGCAAAAGCCGCGGCCTCCGCCGCTCCCGCCGCAAGCCTGGTGCCGTTTCCACGCCAGGTTCAGCCACAAGGCTAAGAAGTGTTGCCCGCCATGCTCGTTTGGCAAGTCGGGAAACGACCGAGCCAACGCTCGGTAGCGGCCCTAAGCGTCGGCAATTCCGGCAGCCTCTTATTCAGCATGGACGCCTTGTCCGGGCGCCGCTTCCTCGGCGACACAGGAGCGCAGGTAAGCGTCATCCCAGCCCACGCGTCCGACAAGCGAACTGCGGGCCGGGGCCCCACGTTGCTTGCAGCCAATGGTACACCCATATGCACATTCGGGAAGCGCTGCCTCTCCCTGTGGTTCGGAAGGCAGCACTTTCAATGGTCGTTCGTAACCGCCAGCGTGCCCATGCCATTGCTCGGTGCGGACTTCCTATGTGCAAATGGGTTGTTGGTGGACGTAAAGCACAGACGGCTCGTCCAGGCCGAAACCTTTAGCTCGCTCGCTTGTTCGCTGAGCAGCTCGTTGAGCGGCTCACTGAGCGGCTCACCGAGGGGCTCACCAAGCAGCTTGCTAAACGGTTCCATCCCAGCGAGTTTGGTTTGTACGCTTCCGGCAGCGGATGACTTTACCCGCCTCCTCGCCAGTTTCCCGGCCCTCACGCGGCCCACCTTCTCGGCGGTAAGCACGGGGTGGAGCATCACATCCCCACCGTCGGGCCACCGGTCTACGCCCCGGCACGCCGCCTCGAGCCGACGAAGCTCGCGGTGGCGAAAGCGGAGTTCGCTACGCTGGAGCGGCTGGGCATCGTACGGCGCTCCAACAGCGCATGGGCATCGCCGCTGCACATCGTGCCGAAGCCCGGCGGGGGATGGCGGCCGTGCGGAGACTACCGCCGCCTCAATGATGCTACCACCCCCGACCGCTACCCGGTCCCTCACATCCAAGACTTTTCCGCCCGGTTGGCGAAAATGTCCCTTTTCTCCAAGGTGGACCTCATCCGCGGATACCACCAGGTCCCCGTCAGGCCGGAGGACATACCGAAGACGGCCGTCATCACACCATTCGGCCTCTTCGAGTTCCTGCGGATGCCCTTCGGGTTGAAGAATGCGGCTCAGGCGTTCCAACGGCTGATGGACAGCGTCTTGCGCAACTTGGACTTCGTTTACGTCTTCCTGGACGACATCCTCATCGCAAGCGCGTCCCGTGAGGAGCACCTCCGCCATCTCCGCATGCTCTTCGAACGCCTGGGCCGGCATGGCCTAATCGTCAACCCCGCCAAGTGCCGGTTCGGCGTCGCCGAAATCTACTTTTTGGGGCACCGCGTCACCAGGCACGGGGCCATCCCCTTACCGGCCAAGGTGGAGGCAGTCAGGGGGTTTCCGCGCCCCCGCACGATCAAGGGGCTCCAGGAGTTCCTGGGCATGGTGAACTTTTACCACCGTTTCCTGCCCCGCGTCGCCCAGCTCCTGTGCCCCCTGCACGAGGCCCTCCGGGGGAAGCCGGGCAAAGGTGACGTTGCTTGGACCGAGCCGATGGACGCGGCGTTCGCGGGCGCGAAGTTCGCCTTGGCTAACGCCACCATGCTCGCGCACCCGGCGCCCGATGCACCGATCGCCCTCACCACTGACACGTCGGACTATGCGGTGGGCGTGGTGCACGAGCAATGGGTGAAGGGGGCTTGGCAGCCGCTGGCGTTTATTAGCCGGCAGCTCCGCCCGCACGAACGGCGGTACAGTACCTTCGACCGCGAGCTCCTCGGGCTTCACCTGGCGGTCCGGCATTTCCGCCATCTGCTCGAGGGCCGTTCGTTCACGGCCTTCGTCGACCACAAGCCCCTGGTTTTCGCGATGGCCAAGGTCACCGAGCCGTGGTCGGCCCGGCAGCAGCGTCACCTCTCGGCCGTGTCCGAGTACACGACGGACATCCGGCACGTCGCGGGGAAGGACAACCCGGTGGCGGATTGCCTTTCCTGGTCCGTCGCCCACGCGGTCCACCTCGGGATCGACTATGCCCGGATGGCGGCGGACCAGACCGCCGACCCCGACGTCCAGGCCTTGCGGACCGCCGTCACGGGCCTCCGCGTCACCGAGGTTCCGTTCGACGGCGCGGGCACGGCCCTCTTGTGCGACGTCTCCCTCGGCCGGCCTTGCCCCATCGTGCCCGCGGGCTGGCAGCGCCGGGTTTTTGACGCCATCCACGGCCTGGCCCACCCGGGCACGAAGGCCTCCCAGAGGCTGGTTGCTGACAAGTTCGTCTGGCATGGCCTCCTGAAGGCCGTCCGCGAATGGGCCAGGATGTGCCTCGCGTGCCAGCGCGCGAAGGTGCACCGCCACACCCAGGCCCCGTTGGCCCCGATTACTGTGCCCGAACGTCGGTTCGACCACGTTCACGTGGACTTGGTGGAACCTCTGCCCCCCTCGCGGGGTTTCACCCACGTCCTCACCATGGTGGGCCGCACCACCCGGTGGCCAGAGGCCGTGCCTTTGGCGGCGGATGTCGCGCAGGCGTTCATCGCCACCCGGGTTGCCCCGTTCGGCGCCCCCTTGGACATCTCATCCGACTGCGGCCCCCAGTTCACCTCAGAGCTCTGGGGGGCGGTAGCGCCGGGGCTCGGCGTCCAGCTGCACCGCACCACGGCCTACCATCCCCAGGCCAACGGCCTGTGTGAGCGCTTCCATCGCTCCTTGAAGGCCGCGCTCCGGGCCACCCTCCGCGACGGCAGCTGGGTCGATAGGCTCCCCTGGGTCCTGCTGGGCCACAGGACGGCGCCCAAGGACGACCTGCGCGCATCCGCGGTGGAGTTGGTCTTCGGACAACCGCTGCGGGTGCCGGGCGAGTTCCTCCCCGACTCCACGGCACCATGGTCCGCGGCGCAGCAGCGCTCCGCACTGCAGGAGACCGCCCGGAGGTTCGCCCCGGTGCCGACTGCGCACCACGGGTGCCCGCCAACGCACGTCGCCCCGGAGCTTCATACGGCGGAGTACGTTTTCGTCCGCCACGACGCCCACCGGACACCGCTGCGACCCCCGTACGACAGGCCCTTCCGCGTGCTGGAGACCGGGGCGAAGCATTTCACCCTGGACATCGGCGGTACTCCTGACCACGTTTTCGTGGACCGCCTCAAGCCGGCCCACCTCGACGTGGACCACCCCCCGCAAGCGGCTCGGCCCCCGCGTCGGGGCCGCCCCCCGGCGGGCGGACCCCGGCACCGCCCAGCCCCGCCGGCACGCCACCCCCCTGTTCCTGCACCCATTCCAGATGCCGCCAGAGGCATCCCAGATGGCATCCCGGCATCCCAAACGCCGCCAGCCACCAGAGGGCGCTTCGGCCGGGTCATCCGTTTGCCCCGCAAACTGACCCTTCAGGTGCGTGGGAATTCTGGGGGGGGGGGGGGGCGCGTGTGGCGGACACGATGGCTCGCTGGCACGGTGACATCATTCCGCGCACCAATGGGGTGTCGGCCACGCCCGAGGGGTAGGCGTGGCCTCGGGATATACACGGGACTCGCAGTGCCGAGCGAGTCAGTGCTACAGTTTGAGCTTTACAATAAAGACTCTTTTGATCGTACGCGTTGTGGCTTACCTTCTTTGGCAAACAAGTTGCGTGTGTAGCACCACGCTACATTCTCATAATAAAGCTTTGGTGAAAATTTGATGACAAAACTCAAATGGGAAAAAGGTTACAGCCCTGACACGAACGTTGCACATACACACACACATACACACACACACACACACACACACACACACACACACACACACACACACACACACACACACACACACACACACACACACACACCATTCAAAGACTTATGGGCAGTTATGAGGGGCGGCAATTTGGCACCTCACCCCGAACCTCATTTTTCCTTGATATGCCACTACTTCACTGCACCTGGATCTGTTTTTAAAATTCCCTCTCGATGATGGACCCAGATTGCATATATTTTTGAAAATGATTTAAGCACCATATGGTGAACGCGATTTATGCTGCTTTTGCAAGCCATGTCGTTACAGTAGACAGAGCTGCCCTTTTGTTTTTATGTACCCATTTTTTCATTGACTAACATTTTTGTGAGATATCATCACTCTCCTAATCCCCCCACTCCTTCTCCCGCTTCCTCGCTCCATCCTCCTTCCCTTCTCTCTCTCCTCCCTGCTCCTCCCCTCCTTGCCCCCCCCCCCCACTCCTCCTCACCCCCACCTCTCCTCACCTCCCCCTTCCTCCTCTCTCCCCCTCCCACTCCCACTCCCCCCCATTTCCTTCTCACCATTTTCCTCCCTCTCTTCCCCTCCCCCTTTCTCCCTCCCTCCCATCCCTCTTTACCTACCTCTCACCCTTCCCCTACCCCTTTCCCACGCCCTCTCCTCACCCTTCCCCTTTCCTCCCTCACCCTTCCTTTCCTCCATCCATCTTCCTTTCCCCCCTTCCCTTTCCTTCTCCCTTCCCCTCTCTCCCCCTTCCCTCTCTCCCCTCCAGCTCCCATCTCTCCTGTCCTATCCTCCCCTTTTCCCTTCCTCCTCTCCTCACCCCTTCCCCTTTCCTCCCTCCCCATTCCTTCCCTCCCTCCCCCTTTCTTCCCCCTCCCCTCTATCCCCATTCCTTCCCCTCTCCCCTCTTTCCCCTCTCCCCTCCTTCCCCCTCTCTCCTCCCCCTCCCTCCTCACCTTCCTCCTGCTTCCTCCTCTCCTCACCCCTTCCCCTTTCCTCCCTTCCCCTTCCTTCCCTCCCTCCCCCTTTCTTCCCTCTCCCCTCTATCCCCCTTCTTCCCCTCTCCCCTCCTTCCCCCTCTCTCTTCCCCCTCCCTCCTCACCTCCTCCCGCTTCCTCCTCTCCTTACCCCCCCTCATTCATATTCCCATCAGGAAGCGACTCATTGTTACCCGGCAACGCCCCGGGTGCTTTTGCTATATCGTGATAAAACGTGTTGAGCATGTGATGATAAAGCTCTAGTCCCCCACGCAAGTGTCTGTATCTAAACACCCCCCCCCCCCCCCCGCCTTCTCTCCATTATCCCAGTTGTTTATCTGTCTTCGTGTAGAATTCCCAGTTGTTTATCTGTCTTCGTGTAGAATTTCCGCGACGTACTAGGCAACGGTCATGACCCATGCCACTACCATGGGGTCAATGAAGACCACCAGACAGGCTAAATAAATACTCATATAAGAACACGTGTCTGGTGGCGCTGTCAGCAGGCTTTATATCTTCATCAAGAGTTGTGCCAAAGACGAATTTTCCAGAGGCCGAGCGGTACATTGATTGACTACCTCGTGAATTTAATTTCCATTGAGATGTGAACAAAATGAAAAAGAGGTCCGAAAAGTCTCTCTTTTGTCAAAGCATATGGACATCTGCGAGATGTTTCTCACAAAACAGAGTTGTGACATCCTGGTTGTAATAACATTGGACGTGGGCATTCCTGTGCAGTCCCATCTGAAGGCACAAGTTTCTTTTAAGACAATTGAAGCAATATGTGTGAGTCATGGAGCTATCCTTTGTTATTATAACCAAGATATCAATGCCGCAGCGAGATAATCATAATAATAAACAAGGAAGAGCAATGAGATTGCAGATTAGCTGCTGTCTTTGGGTGCTTTATTGACGACTTAGCTTTGTGTTCAATCCAATATGGCTGCTCAGTCACGTGACGGTGACGTCATCAATTTAATTCTCCCATATAAATGTTTGTCTTGATCATGCTCAAGAAATTTTTAACTGATCGGATCAAGCGTTATACTTGTCTAATTATAACGTCTTACTGAAGGTACCGATTGCATCATTATTAATATATCTTGTTCCCCATGGGGAGTACTTGACAATGAGCCATGTTTCATTTTTTCCATGGAGCGGTTTCGGAGATGTCGAGGTGTCAAGTTTTGCGGTTTTTACAAGATGGCGCCCATACCACGTGACCTATGACGTCATTTTTATCATTGAAAACGTTTACAGGGGGAGGCACTCCTATGGTGAAAAATTCATGTTAATTGGACCAACGTTTGCAGAGAAAAGCATACTTGTTCTGTGCGGACAAATAGACAGACAAACAAAGACAGACAAACAAACAACCGGACCCAAATCCAACATCTTCTCCCCTGGCGAGGGTAATAGGAATACATTTCGGTTTTATTGCATAATCACCAAACAATAAATTCAAAGGCTAAGACTATTTTATTTACAGAAAGTTGTAATAAAACACATAAAATAACAAAATCACCATGGGAAATAAAACCTATAATATTCCAAATAATAACTACGTTTGTACTTTACAATAATTAGCTTTATAATCCAAGAATAAGCAAGTGCAGTACTAACCTACAGGTGGCCTAACCTACAGGTGGCCTAACCTACAGATGGCCTAACCTACAGATGGCCTAACCTACAGGTGGCCTAACCTACAGGTGGCCAAACCTACAGGTGACTTTACCTACAAATGGCCTAACCTACAGGTGGCCTAATCTACAGATGGCCTAATCTACAGATGGCCTAACCTACAGGTGGCCTAACCTACAGGTGGCCAAACCTACAGGTGACTTTACCTACAAATGGCCTAACCTACAGGTGGCCTAATCTACAGATGGCCTAATCTACAGATGGCCTAACCTACAGGTGGCCTAACCTACAAGTGGCCTAACCTACAGGTGACTTAACCTACAGATGGCCTAACCTACAGGTGGCCTAACCTACAGGTGGCCTAACCTACAGGTGGCCTAACCTACAGGTGACTTAACCTACAGATGGCCTAACCTACAGGTGGCCTAACCTACAGGTGACTTTACCTACAGATGGCCTAACCTACAGATGGCCTAACCTACAGGTGACTTAACCTACAGATGGCCTAACCTACAGGTGGCCTAACCTACAGGTGACTTTACCTACAGATGGCCTAACCTACAGATGGCCTAACCTACAGGAACATGTGGCCTAACCTACAGATGACCAAACCTACAGGTGGCCTAACCTACAGATGGCCTAACCTACAGGTGGCCTAACCTACAGATGGCCTAACCTACAGGTGGCCTAACCTACAGATGGCTTAACCTACAGGTGGCCTAACCTACAGATGGCCGAACCTACAGGTGGCCTAACCTACAGATGGCCTAACCTCAAATTACCTGAAACAAAAATCCAGCGTGCATCTCCCCCAGGTGATGATTGTCACACACCAAGGAACATTTTAAACATAGATGCCGACCCTTAACATAAGATTCCATCAAAGGTTTTTTTTGGCCCTTGGCAGGCAGCCTGTTTCGAGTTTTTGGAAAATATCCTTACCCCGAAGATTACCTCAAACAGCCGATCCGAAACATTTAGAAGCGTCAAATTTAACCTTAAAGTTTTATCAAAGGGAGCAGACACGTACATCATTCGAGGTTTGTACAAAAAAAAAAAAACTTAAAGATATATATCCATCAAATGACAAACTTGTGTTAAAGAACAAAAAGGAACTCGGCCATGATACCGGCACACAGTGGCTGATGCTTGACGAGAGTTACAATGGAAACTTTACCATCCACCATGTAAATGCACCAACATGGCGAAGCTTTACGTCGAAAGCACCAAGATGCAACCACCATCGCAGCTAAAGCACCTGCACAGCAGGACGGTATTTTTAGTCGCATGACAACACAACAAATGTATGTCCTATCATTTGATGGAGATCTCTGATGAAATTTCCATCCCAGCTCAACTCGATACTGGGCCGACTCGAATGGGCACATTCCAGACAACAGAAGGGTACGAATAAGTCAAACATTCCAATGTTCTTTCACCAATCTGCTAGAAGTGCAATCTCACCCTGTTTCTTGCAGGAATTTTACAATTACAATCTTCATGGTCCGAGAGTGATGTTTTCAGAAATTTCGAGTTTGCATCTCTTTAAGGAATCCAAGTTCAAGAATCTGAAACATTTGTGCATCATGCATTTGATGAAGAGGATTACGAAATGCAAATGTTTTATATTTTATCATCTTATTGGTTATCAGTCTGGCACGATACCTAAAAGGTATGCGCACTCACCTCTGGGCTGTCTCACCTGGGTCTGAAGTCATGGGGACTCACTCATGTGGAGGAGGGGTCCAATTGTATGACCATTCATTCTGTCCGTTTGGAGTTGGGATGTATGTGTTTTAATTGACCATGTGCCTTTGGGGTTTCCCCTTAATTTTCCCCAGATACCAACCACCATTTACCTGAATATTTTCATTCCTCTTTTCCAGTTGCTCATGGTAGTGAAGAGCAGCACTATTCAGGATGGCTCAAGGCCTCATCACTTCGTGCATACAACATTTACTTGTTGCTGATGTTGTATTAAATATATATACTAGTGGGGTCACCCGTGGGAATCCAACAGGCATGGACATCTTCATTTAGATGTTGCACATTCAGTTTTACAAACTGGTTACTGGCAATTTATCAGATCCACAAATGATGTAATCTACACAATGTATTTACTTCTGATAACATGTGAATGCATGTGCGTGATCATGGGAAATGCAGTTTGAAATGTGTAATAACTTTTCATGTAAAATGTAACTTCAAGAGCTCAAATCCTCTCCCTCCCCACCCCATCCCTCCCACATAACGCACACTGCACCAGGGAGTGGATCACCCACAGGGGAGTGGGTCACACACACACACGGGGGGGGGGGGGGGGGGGAGTGGGTCACACACACACACACACACACACACACGGGGGAGTGGATCACACACACACACACACGGGGGAGTGGATCACACACACACACACACGGGGCAGTGGGTCATACACACACACACACACACGGGGGAGTGGGTCACACACACACACACACACACACACACACACACACACACACACACACACACGGGGGAGTGGATCACACACACACACACACACACACACGGGGGAGTGGGTCACACACCTCCGGGAGTGGGTCACACACATCTTCAATGACATCACTGCGCCATACATGAAACATTTCATGCTCTTCCTGACATCAACAAAATGGCAATCTACATGATCTTACCATAAGTCACAAGACAATTAGTGGGGGGGCAAGTGGACACCTGTAGGATTTTCATGATGAGAAGGTGCCACCTATTTTAATTCATTATCTAGGTACCAAAGTACATGAAAATGCATGTTGCCATTTTTGGAAGTGTGGCAGATGGCAGCCATCTTGGATTTCAAAATGGCCGATGTTTTGCCACTATTTTTCGCTTGGTTAGTTTCAATGAAAGTATTTTACCTCAATTTTGAAAGCAAAATGATAGGTTTTCATTGTTGTTTACACTTCAAAATCAATGTAAGTAATATTTTGTTAAAATTACATACGATATCACCCATCCTGAAATTCAAAATGGCCACCAAAAAGTTACACAGCCTTGTTACCTGCTAGTCGCCTTTCACGTGTTGATGCTTTAAGGGAAATGTCACCAAAATCATAGCGATCGAACACTAGGTGTACTTCATCGTAAATATTATACTTCCCCCAGAAACGTTCAATGAAGTGAGAAGCCAATTGAGAGCATGATTGCACCCACTCCGGTTTGTCCATTGCCTATAGATCAGCCATACCATCGACTATTGCCACATGTTGGCAACGCTCAAGTAGGCCTCCTGTAGCAGAATTGGTATCCATATCCTCAAGCACATTATCATCAGGAACAGTAGAAGACTTGTTTATTACTGTTGCCGCAGGTAAAGAAGGAAAAGGTAAAGTCTCCACCATAGATGTGTCTCCGGGTAGTGCTTCAAGGAGATGCATCAGATCACTCTTGGAGGAAGTGTGGAGAAGTGATCCATCTGGTGCAAAGAGTGCTCTGGGTACTACAGAGAATTCATACATCCCGATGTTGTGCTGGAGATCAATCTCTCTGGCTTTGGACACTACTAAAAGCCGTGCAAATAAGGCTCTGTCTTCTCGCAGCTCTATCAGTTTACTTCCATCCTTGACTTTCACTGTGTGGAAGTGTAATTCAGTGTAACTTATTGATTGGCACTGGTAACTTATTGATTAAGACTGGTAACGAAGCAGATACATTTTACCTGCAACCTCTGTGAAAGCCGAGTTCGTAAATGAGTGTCAGGAATGTGCCCGAACATGGTAATCTCTTGTCCACCTGGTCACAGCCCCAGGCTGGAGCACCCTCCTACTGTGTAAATGGAAATCACAGCAGGAGGGGAGCGAGTTGATGCCAGGGCTTGGTGCAATACATGACCTCGGGACATCAGCGGAAGAAGGATTAACGTTTCAGCGGACAGAGGATTAAGTCCAGTTCGTCCATATAAACTAGAGCAAACGTGGAGTCGAAGGGACTTGCTACGTGAAGCGCTGACCGAACGGGAGTGTCGGATGAACGAGAAGGACCAGCGAAAAGAGTTAACCTGATCCATTATATTATGCGGTATCATTTTGGTAATTGGAAATGAAATAAATACAGTTAATAAACCAGACATTTTGTAAACCTGTGTGCGGTCATTGGAGTCCTGTGAGTCATACACGAAATTCTTCCACAACTGCTTGAGCACTTGATGACCATGTGTGGAGTTTCAGTTTTTTCATGGGTGCCCAGAAATTTAACTTGTTGCTTGTTATCCTTTCGGACACAAATGTGGCAAACATTTCTTGTCCTTTCTCGTTTCTTCTGCTGATGTCTTGCTGAATTTTCTCAGACATGATGGCTTTAGTTACGATATTTATGACTTCATCATATTCATCAGTAAAGGGGTCCACAAACTTCTTGATTGTGTTTGTCAGGGCAGTGACATTCTGTTGCTGTTGACTTGCTTTGGCATCTGTGAGCTCATGATGCCTCTTCTACTCTGCAGAGTTTAGACCAGCCATTTGCCGAGCCTCATTTGCAATATGAGAAAGCTCTGGTGCAACAAGAAAGAACTTTGTGCGAGCATTAGGATTTTGAGTGATGCCAACAAGGCCTCCGCCTACTTTCATCATTCTATTAACCTGTTCCAAAGCATGGTCAGCTCCAATGGCACAAAATGGGACAGTATTTTTGTTTACTACCCAGTTACCTTGCTCAAACTCTGCCCATATTTCAGGATCCGACACAGCCAACTGCTTCATATCGGCTAGATATAGCGGGATGAGTCGAGCATAATTCAACTTATCATGGGCAAAGTAGTACTTGACAAAAACTTCTGTTGCATCAAGGTGAAGCTGCCAATCTGCCGTTCTGATTGCCCGAATGTACATGGCCATCTCTAGTACCATCTGCATATAGTCGAGAAATGCCTTGCCAAGTGGCCCAAGATTTTCATCAAATGTTTCCATTAGCTGTGAGATACGTAAGGAGTCAATCGTTTGTTTGAAATCTGTATGGGCAACTTGAACATCTTCATGATTATCGCTTGCACATGCTTTGATCAGAAGCTTAGCTGTTGCTGTACATGATTCAAGAACATGTGGGTGTTGCTTGAAAAGGGCATCCCCATACAATTTGAAAAGGGCTTGTAAGGATGTCATGTGGGCTTGAACACCTCGCTTTACATGTTTTCCTTCTAGTATCTGTCTAACCGTAGCTGGTACATACAAATCAGCTTCTGTCCAACACAAGTCAAGACCACTGTTATCAATAAATGTTCCAATAGTCCGCAACTGAGCCATAACCGTGTGGAGTTCACCTGGGCGAAGAATCATATGATCGCAGTCTTGTCGAGACATCTGCAATTGCTTCGCTGGCTTATACAACCCCATGTCAAGCGTGATTATGGTTTTTCGTTGAGGGCCGACTACCTTTGCTGATATGTTTTGAGCTTGCTTTAAAACTGTAAGTAGCGTTTGCCACTCATGTGCTGGAGCAGCGATCAAAGGAGGAGTGTGCCAACTAGTAAGAGGTAGGCTTTTGCTGAGCATTGAATTGTATCCTGCCCAACATGGAAGAACATGTCCACATATGGCTTGTCCTATCAACCATACCAGATCGTCTTTGCATTCACTGCTTACTTTGTGTTCTTCAAGTGGAAAGGTTGTGTAGGTCGGACTCTGTGGTTTGGGAGACTTTAGCATTCGACATTGGAGAAATCAACTTCAGGAGGGTCCTTGATTGACCTTGCTTGGGTTGGTTGTGGCAGTAATTCTAGACGGGTCACTGTATCTTGGGGATCTCGTCTTTGGTAAACAGCTGTTACTGTACCATGCAGGGTATTTTTTTTTTACCACTTGGCGTGTCTTCAGCAAAGTCAACATTGTCTACCGCGAAAAGCACATGTCTGCCACTAACAATATCTGCTGGGATATAGACCTCATCATCTTGCATTCTCTGAATTACAGTATTAGCAATTTGAGTTTCCAACCTGAGAAGGCGCTCGGATGATACTGAAACACCAAATTTGTTCAAGATGTTGATCACATTTTTCCCTCGTGTTGCTTGACGAATTGCAACGCCGATGGCTATTTGTTGAGGCGTTTCCTGATTTCTAGTTTCGTTAGATGTACGCCGTGCTTTGCGATCAGAAAGGTGCAGGGAAATTGTAGTTTGGGCGAGTACTTTTGCTCTTTCGTCAACGACCGCTGTTCTGCTTTCTGAAGAAACGTTAGACTTAGTTCCTTGCAGAACCCATCTGAAGAAGGTATATAGTTCAGGAGGCACTTGCTCATCTGTAACATTCATAAGTGAACCTTGAAAGGTCCATGAAACACGTGTTGCTCAAAACGTTCCTTGGCTCTTTTGCATTTGTCACGGTGACATGTGTTCTGATAACAACTTCTATGCCAAGATGCGGCAACTGCTTTAAGGCTGTCTGCTGTTGAATCGCGAAGCCGTCGATCTATTTCTGGATATTCACCATCACCATACCCTGCGCGTTCTCTGATGAAGTCGATAACATTTTGGTGGAAAGTTGGTCTCTTAACAAGTTCTTCATCAGTCTTTTGCTGACAGATAATGCAGAGACAAAAATTTGTTTCCTGCCTTGACGTCTTTGCACTAGGTGGTCCAAAAGCATCCATTTCCCATTAGCAGTTGGGTTTACTCCAAGGTGGGTCAGTTCACAAGAAAAAAAATAACATAAATCCATAATATGTGTTCAACAATCCTCTCCAAGAAGTTCTGTCGCTCAAGCTTTTGGGTCTCACCATCTGCCATGATCTTTCTTGGGAAAACCACATTTCCAAGCTGGCCTCCAAAGCCAGTCGCCGACTGGGCATCCTCCGTCGTGCGAAGTCCTTCCTAGGCACACCTGTGCTCCTCACCACATACAAGGCTTTCATCCGCAGCTCAATGGAATACTGTTCTCCCCTATGGGCTGGTGCTCCTGCCTCACACCTGGCTCGGCTTCACGCTGTTGAATCCAAAGCTTTCAGAATCATTGGAATCTCCCGCGATGAAGCTATCTCTGAGGGCCTTTCACTCACTCACCGCAGGCAGGTAGGTGGTCTTTCTGTCTTCTACCGACTCCTCTCCGGCCTTGCTCCCCCAGCTCTCTCTGTGCTCTGTCCCCCAAATATTCCTACAGGTCGCACAAGATCTGCCAGCCACCCTCTGATGGTTAAACTGCCGAAATCTCGGCTCTCTGCTCACCTTCACTCTTTCATTCCTCTTTTCTCCCGCCTCTGGAACAAACTCCCACACTCCCTTCAATCACACTCCTCCCTCCAGGTCTTCAAAACAGCTGTTCACCACCATCTCTTATCTTCCCCCATCCAAAACCTTGATCTTTTCTACCCCCACTAATTCACCCCAGATCCACCTTGTTTGAAATTCCAACTTCTTTCCTGGAAGTCTTGGCAGTGTCCATATGTTTTATACCTCTCCCACCCCCCCCCCCTTCCCATGCCTCCCCCCCAAAGTTCTCTCGATGTCTCCATGTCTCTCGGTCCCTGCTCTCAAATGTTGTGTTTGTGTCCTTCCCCCTCTCTCTCCATCTTGTCTACCGCTCCCGATGTTATTTGTTTTGTGTGTCTGTTTGTCTTTCTGTGTGATTAATGTTCGCTCTTTCACGAGCCTCGATCTTGTATACAAAAAAAAAAAAAAAAAAGTGTACTGGGGTAGTGTTTATGTGTCCATGTGTGGTTATGTGGGTCAGTGATTGGAAGTATTTCTACATGTTAGCATACTGTGTTTTAATAGAGATATATTTTAATTTAAAGGTTATCCAGAGTATCCCATACGGCTTTCTGTAATTACCAATTCGTTAGCATTGTTGACACCTTGTTGGCGTTGTTGCCATGTTTTATAAAAATACAATTTGTTTAGAATGCTATTGAGGGAAAATATGTGCAGACATTTTATGTTTATATATTTCAGTCTATTGTTACAACTTTGCCAATGGTTATAATGGATGATATAGGCCTATGGGTGATAAGCTTTCCACATTAATTCATTAGCTTCTTATAAAAGCCTTTCTTTAAACTTTTTGCTGATATATTTTCAAAGCTTTCTGGACATGTAAGCACAATTAAAAACAAGTACTGTAACTTAAACTTACCTTAGTAACAATATATGCTGTGATCACTTTGCATGACAATACAGCAGAAACTTCTGTCCAATGCCATGTGCTTATGGATGTAGTAGAGGCAGCAGGTAACCCAGATGCTGCCCTCTATAGCTAATTATTTGTTACGGATACTCAAAAGGGCCAATTTATTTAATATATAATTATTGTCTGTTAGAAGTAGCATCCCAAAGTTTCTTAGAAAAAAAAAAAAAAAATTACTCTATTTCAATGGATTTAGAAGAATATTTAAATAAATAAACAGCTAATTTCAAATGGCGGCCATTTTGAAATTCAAAATGACCTTATAATTATTTTAAATATGCATACAATAAATCATAATGTCTCTCCTATTCATGTTCACTCATATTATGGGATAAAATTTTGATATTATTTTTAAAATATGAGCAATAATTGTATTCATTGAAGAAAAAAGCATGATCATGGCAGCCATTTTGGAATTCAAAATGGCCGCCATTTGACAGCTCCAAAATTGGCAACATCAATTTTCCTGTTCCTAGACATATGTAGAACATATCTAAATAGGTGCCAACTTCTCATCATGAAAGTCCTACGGGCCCATTGTCTAGGACCACTTGCCCCCCCACTAAATGTCTTTCTACATGGACTCTACAATGTTGGGGCATGGACTCCACAAGGTGGCGAAAGCGTTCCACAGGGATCCTGGCCCATGTTGGCTCCAATGCTTCCCACAGCTGTGTCAAGTTGGCTGGTGGTGGATCTCGACTCCGAATAGCTCGTTCCATCTCATCCCACAGATGCTCGATTGGAGTGAGATCTGGTGACTCAACAGGCCACGGCAACAAGCTGAATTCACTGTCATGTTCGTGGAACCATTCCTGGACAATCCTAGCCTTATGGCATGGGGCATTATCCTGCTGAAGAAACCCATTCGCAGATGGATACACTGCTGCCATGAAGGGATGCACCTGATTGGCAATGATGTTCCGATATCCTGTGGCACTCAAACGTTGCTGCACTTTTATCAAGTGGCCCAATGTGTGCCATGAAAACAGACCTCACACCATCACACCACCACCGTTGACACACGGCATGATGGATGCAGGTACTCATGTGGTTTTCTTCATACCCTAGTCCTCCTATCAGCATGAAACAGCAGGAAGCAGGATTCATCAGACCAGTTTTTCCAATCGTCTATTGTCCACTGTTTTAGTTCCTTAGCCCACTGCAAACACAGGTTCTTGTTTTTTGCTGAAAGAATTGAAACTCTGTACGGTCTTCGGCTGCCATACCCCATTCGTGTCAAGGTATGACGAGCTGTACATTATTTTAATTACTTTATGGGTATTTTGGCACCAATGTTGTACTGGACTGTCAGTTGACTAACTGTAGCCCACCTGTTGCTCTGCACAATTCATGTCGGCCTCCGTTGGCCTCTTTCATCAATGAGTCGTTTTTGACCACTGGCTTGCCATTGGCTGGATGTCCTTTGGGTGGTGACCTTTCTTGTTACACACGGAACACTGTTGAGCATGAAAAACCCAGGAGCGTTACAGTTTATGACCCACTCAAACCGGTGCGCATGGCACCAACTACCATACCCCATTCAAAGGCACTTGAATCTTTTGTCTTGCCCATTCACCCTCTGAATGGCAGACATACACAATCCATGTCTCAATCGTCTCAAGGCTTAAAAATCCTTCTTTAACCTGTCTCCCCCCCTTCAACTACACTGATTGAAGTGGATTTAACAGGTGCAATCAATAAGGGATCACAGCTTTCACCTGGATTAACCTGATCAGTCTGTTCCTAATGTTTTATACAGTGTGTGTGTGTGTGTGTGTGTGTGTGTGTGTGTGTGTGTGTGTGTGTGTGTGTGTGTGTATATATATATATATATATATATATATATATATATATATACATATATATATACACATACATATATATATATACACACACACATACATACACACACACATACATATATATACATATATATATATATACATATATATATATATACATATATATATATATATATATATATATATATATATATATATATATATATATATATATATATACACATACATATATATATATATACACACACACACACACACACACACACACACACATACATATATATATACATATATATATATATACATATATATATATACATATATACATATATATATATATACATATATGTATACATACATATATATTAGGGTGGTCCTCAAATGTAAACATTAACTTTTCTAAAGTGCTTTTCCATTTTTTTATTACACCTGTAGAGAGAACAAATTGGGTAAAATTTCATTTCATTTTGAAAACTTTTACCACTGTCACATGGCCCCTGCTAATCAGCACTATACAGAAATTATTTCGGTTTGTTTCAGTTATGATGGCGAGTGCAAGTACTTCAAGAAGAGCAACCAGAAAAAAGAACCATGTGTGGCTGATAGGCTGCCATATTGAAAAACTACCAGCAACTCGGCTCCCATCTTGGCAAGAGATTCTGCAGCGATACTTTAAGCTACATCATGCGGAGAAATTGGACATAAGCAGTGCCGCAACAACTGTTGTTCGTGAGACATTATGCATCTGGGAGAAAGCACGGATCCCCACTGCAGATGAGCGGAATATCATTGCAAAACTAGAGAGAAAAGTAGAACAATACAGATCCATCCTGAAAGGAAAGAGCCGGCGATCTGTCCCTCAGATAAAGAAAGAAGAGCAGTTTCAGACCGGTCTACATGACTTATTTGACATTGCTCATGTTGATGTCCTTGATCTGATCAAAATACCAGAGGACCGTGAATTCCTTAAGGCACAACAGGAGCCAGGTCGACGGGGCTTTATGGTTGGTGTTGACAAGGTGCTAGCAGGAAAAGAGGAGCGGACACATCAACGCGACAAGGTGTTGACTGAAAGAGAGCAGCATGAAAAAGAGAAGCAAGCAGCCTGAGAGGAGACTCTTGAGCTAGCATCATCAACAGACAGCAGTGCTGAAGCCAGTGATCATGACGACTCTGCTGTTCTATCTGCTTCAAAGAGGCAGAGCCGAAAGCGTGCAAGTAGCATTGTTACACCGGACCTATCAGCAGCTCTCGACCGCACCAAGGTTAGCGATCGATCAGCTGTTCACATCTTGTCAGCAGCAGCCTCTGCTCTGGGACACGACCCTTCAGAGTTGGCCATCAACCGCACATCGATCAGGAAATCCAGGCGGATCCAACGGAAGACAATTGCAGGTGACATCCAGGCATCCTATGCTCCAAACACAAGTCTGGTGGTTCATTGGAATGGCAAGCTCCTTCCAGACGATGGGACTAAAAAAGTTGATCGCCTTCCTGTCATTGTCAGTGACCCACAAGGAACTGGAAAGCTTCTGGGTGTGCCAAAGCTTCCAGCAGGAACTGAACTAGCAACAGCTGCTGCTGTTATGCAATGCCCCGAAGAATGGCATTTGCAAGACATGGTGGCAGGTATGAGCTTTGAGACGACAGCCAGCAACACTGGTTCAGCACTTGGTGCATGCACTATTTTGCAGCAAAAGCTTGGATGACCACTATTACATTTTGCATGCCGGCATCACATTCTGGAACTAGTGGTAGAGGCAGCAATGGCAGCATTCAAACCATTTCCTGGTCCCTCAAAAGGACCTGAGATAGCCGTCTTCAAGCATTTCCAGTCAAAGTGGAATTCCATTGACCAAAGCAAGTTTAAGCCAATGATGCCTGATGACCTGGACTCTGTAGTTTCAGGTGTATTTTTAAGTTGCAAAGAAGATGTCGTTTCATTCTGCATCCAGAAACTGGAATCGGGCCAACTACGAGATGACTACCGTGAACTTCTTGAGTTGACTATTATTCTGTTTGGTGAGTGTCCTCCGAGAGGATTCAGGTTCATGCAGCCAGGAGCCATGCATCGGGCAAGATGGATGGCCCGTGTGATTTATGGAATCAAGATCTACTTGTTCCGTGATCAGTTTCGACTGACCCCAAAGGAACTCACTGGCATAAAGCGTTTTACAGCATTTGTTGGAGCAGTGTATACCAAAGCCTGGTTCAGCGCTCCATCTGCCATTGGTGCTCCCGCTGGAGACCTAGCTCTCTTAAAAGCACTCATTTTCTATCCTGATTCAGTGATTGCCGAAGCCACCAGCAAAAAGCTTTCCAATCACTTGTGGTACCTCAGCGAAGAACTGGCAGGACTTGCTCTGTTTGATGATAGTGTTGAGCTTGATGTCAAGCGAATGATAGTGGCTGCTCTTAAAGAAGAATGCCAAGAGAATCCTCAACCACGGGTACATGTGGATCTTACAGCAAAATAAGCCATCGCTGCCAAGACTGTTGCAGATTTTGTTACTTCTGCCTCATTGCGAATTTTTACTGCATTCAAAGTCAATACAGACTTCCTAGAAAAGGACCCTGGTGAGTGGGCCGATGACCCATCATTTCAGTCATCACAGCAAGTCTTGCGCAGTATTGCCACTGTCAACGACTTTGCAGAACGTGGTGTAGCATTAATACAGGACTACAATCAAGTCTTGACAAAGGATGAACAGCAGCGCCAGTACCTGTTGCAAGTTGTTGAGTGGCATCGCCATCAGTTCCCTGACTCAAAGAAGATAAGGAGGAAATAATTTACCACAGAACTTATTAATGAGGAATCAATGGTCTGGAGGACTCTTCCTCTGTGTGTTTATGATGATTGTCATACATTCTTACTGATTTGGGATTACATCTGAGTGTTAGTTTATTAAAAACAATTTTGTGTGTCGATACTGAAACATTGTAATTTTCAACCCATGTGTGACAGTAGTAAATAAAGTCGTATAGAAACCATCTTTGGCACATTTCAGTTTTTCACAAAAAGGAACAATTTTAGCAACAAGCACCTGAAAAAAGTCCAATTTTATTTTTTGGTGTACATTTGAGGACCACCCTAATATATATATATATATATATATATATATATATATATATATATATATATATATATATATATATATATAATAATTATATATATATATATATAGTATATATATATATATATATATATATATATATATATATATATATATATATATATATACATACATACATACATATATCGAACATACAGAGAAAAGAAGGCAAGTAGATATAGAATAAGATTGTTTTAAACAGCAACAAACCTGTTTAACAGGTTTCTTCCCTTCATCCTTATGAGTCAAACCAATCGCAATACATTACATGTGACGTGAAACACACCTGTACAGGCAATGCCCAGAAAGTTCATTTGGGAAAGTATACAGACAGAGGTGAGGCAGTGATCTGAGAGCAGGTGCAGAGTTCATTGAGTTGAGGTATGTGTGGTTTGAGTGATTACTTTACTTTCCAATTATCGTTTTCAATTTGCTGATGTTAATAACCACTTTCAGTGTGCTGATGTTAATAACCCTTTTCAATGTGCTGATGTTAATAACGCTTTTCAATGTGCTGATGTTAATAACCCTTTTCAATGTGCTGATGTTAATAACGCTTTTCAATTTGCTGATGTTAATAACCACTTTCAGTGTGCTGATGTTAATAACCCTTTTCAATGTGCTGATGTTAATAACCCTTTTCAATGTGCTGATGTTAATAACACTTTTCAATTTGCTGATGTTAATAACCACTTTCAGTGTGCTGATGTTAATAACCCTTTTCAATGTGCTGATGTTAATAACCACTTTCAGTGTGCTGATGTTAATAACCCTTTTCAATGTGCTGATGTTAATAACCCTTTTCAATGTGCTGATGTTAATAACCCTTTTCAATGTGCTGATGTTAATAACCCTTTTCAATGTGCTGATGTTAATAACCCTTTTCAATGTGCTGATGTTAGTAACCATTTCAATGGGCTGATGTTAATAACCCTTTTCAATGTGCTGATGTTAATAACCATTTTCAATGTGCTGATGTTAATAACCCTTTTCAATGTGCTGCTGTTAATAACCCTTTTCAATGTGCTGATGTTAATAACCCTTTTCAATGTGCTGATGTTAATAACCCTTTTCAATGTGCTGATGTTAATAACCCTTTTCAATGTGCTGATGTTAATAACCCTTTTTAATGTGCTGATGTTAATCAGCGTTGAGACTGCACTAGCTTATGACGAGGAGACTTGTTCCAACACTTTGGCTCATCACAGCAGGGACGTTAACAGACGAACCTAGCACCGATGCTTGAAGCGTTGCGTTCAGCACTTTCCATGGAAATGGCGGTGTCTCTGGCATTTTGGAATGCCAGTCTTCTCTCAGCAAGTGGGCGTCTGCGAGTGCGGTCATCGGACATGCAAACCACCAGCAAATCACGGAGCATGTCGTCAATCGTGTCCCCAAACTCACATAGATGTAAGAGTTACTTGAGGTGTTACCTCGCTGCTGTCTGCACATGTAGGAATTGAACCGACAGGGTGACTGAAGGAGACGGATTGCAATATTCCTTCAAAGCGGCCTTCAGCTCTATATATGCGAGCTCCTGAATTGTCTGACAACTACTCTGACAACTACTGCTGGAAACGGAAAGCGACCCGTTCGAACACCGGGAACGTTTTGCACATCCATATGGTGTTTTTTATTGCTGGTATTCTCGGCTGAGTTTCAGTTTCTGGGGTTTTGTTGTTTGTGGTGTTACGGATTCGTCACTTCCGTTGTTGTGGTTTTCATCCACTGTCAACATTTTTGATTCCATGTACTATTATTGTTGTCGTTTAAGGGAGATAGACATTTCTCTTTTTAAAAGGAAAAAAAGTTAATGTTTTAAATGAAACCGGAACCGGATGACAACGAAGAGGAGGAGGAAAAGAAGGCGGAGCAAGTGAAGTCGGGGAAGAAGCCTAGCTGCTTCGAGGTCTGGAGCACACGTTGACGAACGATAGTCACAAGTGAACGTTGGGTTTCCCAGGAAAGGGATTCCTGCGACAGAGTTGTTATCGCTGTGACAGATCAACCTGCGTGTCAGGTTTTGCGATTGACTCCGAAGAGAATCATCAAAGGGCCGTTACGCCTCGAGAGCGGGCCGTCGGCCATTTTGACTCACGCGCTTTGCGTATTGCGCAAGGTTTTTCGCTTCGCTTCAACCATTTCACTGCATCCAGACGATTATCTGGTGTGTGTGTGTGTGTAACGTGGATTCTGAAGGTAAATCTGCGGTTTGCCGATTTGGAGCCGTGAAACGTCCACACCCGAGGGTGTGATTTCCCAGTCGCCTGGAGGGCGCCTTTGGATTTCCCAGTCGCCTTGAGGGCACCTTTGCGCAGCTTTGGCCGCGTGACTGTGACTGTCATCCGAATGGGATTCTGGTCTCGATTGGACATCGTTCTGACGATCGCTGGAGCGGATCGACTTGGGCTTGATGCCGGAATAGAGACATTGGGGAATGTTCTTCTTTTCGCTCACTTGGAGCACAGTGAGTTATATTGTACGAACCTGATGGTACCATCATAGGAAATATATATTGGTTGTACACTTGATTACTATTGTTGTTGTACTGTTATTCTTGTGTGATCTTAATACAATATTTATTTGTTGGTAACAATTGGTGTGGCTTCACCAGTGATCTTTGACATACAGAATAACACATTTTTCTGCCGTGACTCCTCTCGGGGCTCGGAGGTACACCATGACCGGGGGTTGGGGAGGAGCACGTAACAGAAATTGGGGGCTCGTCCAAAATTGGCCCAAATTGAAATTGGGGGCTGGTCTTTGCTGTCAACATTCCCTAAATTTCGTCCGGGATTAAATTCCCTAAATCTCGTTCGGGATTAAATTCCCTAACACTCGTCTGGGATAGAATTCCCTAACATTCCCAAAATTCCCAAATTTGGAATTTTTCTAACATTCCCAAATTTGAAAAAAAATTTAAAAATTGAAATTTTTGTGTGAAGGTTAACATGTGTTAACTGATAGTCACCATGGTGTTTGACGCAGAAAAGTTTGCGGCGTCCCCTAATGAGGCACAGTTCCAAGCATTAAAAAGATCGGAACTCTTGATATTGGCCAAACATTTTAACTTGGAGGTCCGAGCTCATATGAAGAAAGCAGAGATGCAGACATTGGCGGTAGAATCTCTGGTGGGACAAGGAACATGGAAAGAGGTAGCCTTGGATTGGTTACCCGAGGAAAAAAGAAAATGTGGAGCTCCGGAAAATGGAGATGCAACTGCAGAGCCAGGAAAGGTTAAAAGCAGAGGAAAGGAAAGCAGAGAAGGAAAGAGCAGAGGAAAGGAGAGCTGAAAGGGAACTCGAGGATAGAAGAGTAGAACAGGAATGAGAACTCGAGATGAGAAGAGCAGAGGAAAGGAGAGCTGAAAGGGAACTCGAGGAAAGAAGAGTAGAACAGGAATGAGAACTCGAGGGGAGAAGAGCAGAGGAAAGGAGAGTTGAAGAAGAAAGAAGAGCAGAGGAAAGAGCAGAGGAAAGGAGAGCCGAAAGGGAGTTAAAGGAACGTGACATGGAGTATCAGAAGGAACCTAAACTCAAGGAGTTGGAATTAATGGGAGAATGGAGAGAAGTAGTATCCATGCCGGCTAGTTCGACAACTATTCAGAACACTTGGGATGTTGGTCGGCATGTGAGGCTGGTTCCACCCTTCAATGAGAAGGAGGTAGCCAAGTTTTTTTTTTTACACTTTGAGAAAGTGGCTCAAATGCTAAAATGGCCTGTGGGGTCCTGGACTATGTGAGTGCAAAGTGTTCTGGTGGGTAAAGCTCAAGATATATTTTCGGCTTTACCGATTGACCAATGTGCAGATTATGAGTTAGTGAAGAAAACCATTCTCAAAGCCTATGAATTGGTCCCTGAAGCTTACCGGCAAAAATTCAGGAATGCCAGGAAGAGGGAGAGTGAGACCCATGTGGAGTTTGCCAGAATGAAGGAAACCATGTTTGATCGGTGGTGTGACTCGAAGGGGATTGGGCAACCTGTTGCGCCAATTGATCTTGGTGGAGGAATTCAAACAGTGTGTCCATGTGGACATTAAAGTACATCTGGATGAAAAGAAAGTACCAGAGTTGTATGAGGCAGCAACCATGGCAGATGACTATGCCTTGCCACACAGGATGGGGTTCCACAAACCTAACTTCCCGCCTAGAGTTAGCCAGGGGAGTTATGGTAAATCAGGTGCGAAGAACAAATATTCATGGAGGCGGCCTAGAGATGACTATGGGGCAAATCTGATACCGCGACTTTTAGGGATCAGAAGACTACAGTTCCAAGACAGACTTGTCTTCCGGGGTGCCCGAGGCAGACCACGAGTTTTTCCTCCGGGCCAACTTGCGCTTTTTGCAAGAAACCTGGGCATTTGATGTCCCAATGTTATGCCCTGAAAAGGAAAAATCAGGAGCGGAGTCAGACTAGTGCAACTCCGAATGCGTTGGCCAATGCGAGAAATCGTCCTTGGAGGACAGTGCCTTGTGAAGGTTCCCGTGCCAAAGTTACGGCATCACAGAACGACCTTGTTCAAGAGGGTTACAAACCTTTTATTTCAGAGGGGTTTGTGTCACTGGATGGAGACTTAATGAACCATAGACCTGTTAGGGTATTGAGGGACGCAGGAGCACATCAATCTTTGATGCTTGAGGGCATTTTGCCATTGTCAGAGAAGACGGCAACTGGTGTTAGTGTTCTTTTACAGGGGGTTGGTGGCTATGTTAAAGCTCCACTTCATGTCATCCATTTGAAGTCTGATTTGGTGTCAGGACCGGTCACCGTAGATTTACAAGCCACTCTTCCTGTCGAGGGAATCTCTTTTATTATCGGGAATGATTTGGCCGGTGGTCGAGTTTCTGGTAACCCAATGTTGGTTGAAAAGCCCAGTATGGAAAATAACACCGCATAGCTAGAGCAGGAGATTCCGGGTATCTTTCCATCTTGTGCAGTGACTCGTGCTATGGGAAGGAAGTGCTCTGAAGAGAAGGAGAAGGAAGGTGATGTGGATTTGGGTTCCTTAGAGGTATTGGAGGAAAATTCTGAAAGAGGTAATAGGAAAGGGAGTGACATCAAGGAACTTAAGGAAAAGGTGGCATCTGGAACCAAAGAGGAAATGGAGTGTCCGTCGGAGACATCTGGGAACGAGGTTGAGCAAACGGTGCTGGTCCGAAAGAGACTTGTTGAAGAACAACACGGAGATTCGGAGATCCAGAGTTTAATTGGTAAAGCCGTTACAGAGGAAGAGGCTATGAAGATACCTGTTGGTTAATTCATGAAAGGGGAAATACTCATGAGAAAATGGAGACCACCGGAGGTGCCAGCAAACGATGAGTGGAAAGTTCATTACCAAATTCTGGTGCCACCGCCGTACCAGAAGGAGATATTGAGTTTGGCGCATGAGACACCTTTGGCCAGGCACCTTGGAGTGAACAATACCTGTGACAGAATATTGGTACATTTTTTCTGGCCAGGATTGCGACGTGGCGGAGTTCTGCAAATCTTGCCATTCTTGCCAGCTGGTGGGGAAACCTAATCAGAAAGTCCCATCCGCACCTTTAAAACCCATTCCAGCTTTTGAAGAGCCATTCAGCCATGTCATTATTGACTGTGTAGGCCCTTTACCTAAAACTAAGGCTGGACATCAGTATTTGCTGACCATCATGTGCGCTTCCACAAGGTTCCCAGAGGCAGTGCCTCTTAGAAAAATTACTGCGGCAGTTATTGCGAAGGCCTTGATTAAATTTTTCACTTTGGTCGGCCTACCTGTGGTCATCTAGTCTGATCAGGGTTCCAATTTCATGTCAACGCTTTTTCAGCAAGTGGTACACCTGTTGGGAGTGGAGCAAGTAAGATCAAGTACTTACCATCCCGAGAGCCAAGGGGCCTTGGAAAGGTTTCATCACACATTGAAGAATATGATCAGAACGTATTGTTTTGAATGTGACAAGGATTGGGATGAAGGAATACCCTTATTGTTGTTTGCTACGAGGGAATCTGTTCAGGAGTCATTGGGATTCAGTCCTTTTGAACTTGTGTTTGGACACGCAGTGCGAGGACCGTTGAAATTGGTGAAAGAACAGTGGCTACAGGAGGAGTCACAGTCAACAGTGGTGGAGTATGTGTCAACGGTTAGGCACAGATTGGCAAAGGCTTGTGAAGTTGCGAGAAGAAACTTGAAAGTGACACAGGATAAAATGAAGGTGAGACATGACAAGAAATCTCAGATAAGAGATTTCAGTCCTGATGACTGAGTGTTAGTGTTGTTCCTGTTCCAGGTCAGCCACTACAGGCTAGATATTTTGGTCCCCATGCAATCGAAAGGAGGGTTCATGAAACAGATTACGTGGTGACAACTCCCGACCGACGGAAAAAGCGGCAGCTGTGTCATGTCAACCGACTGAAGAAATATTATGAGAGGAAGCCTGTGAAAAAAATGGTTCCTGTCTCACCTGTCGTGCCTGTAGTCGGGGTGCAAGAGAATCCAGAGGTTGAGGCCGGTGTGAAGTTTGATAACATTTATGACCAGGCTTGTCCCAGATTGACGAACATGGAAGTGTTGAGCAATTTAGATGAGAAATTAGGTCATTTGACGAGGTAACAACAAGGACAACTATCCAGCCTAATTTTTGAGTTTGCACATTTGTTCACAGATGTACCTGGTCGTACTGACTTGGTATATCATGATATTGAGGTGGGGGAAGCCACTCCTGTGAAGCAACACCCGTATCGGATGAACCCTGTGAAGATGGAGTATCTTCGGAAGGAGGTTCAGTATATGTTGGAGAATGACATCATCGAACCAAGCAGCAGTGAATGGATCTCACCATGTGTGTTGGTTCCAAAACCCGATGGCAGTTTTCGCTGTTGTACGGATTTAAAACGGGTTAATGCAGTGATCAAGACCGACTCATATCCCATCCCGAGGATTGATGACTGTATTGATAGAATAGGCCCAGCTAAATTTGTAACTATATTTGACTTGCTGAAAGGATATTGGCAGATTCCTCTTACTGATATAGCCAAGGAAATCTCGGCTTTAGTCACACCAAATGGGTTGTATCAATACAAGGTTCTTCCCTTTGGATTGAAAAACGGGCCTGCTACATTCCAACGGCTGATTAATAAGCTTATTGCAGACCTTGAGGGGGTGGAGGCTTATCTGGATGATGTCATCATCCACACCATGACCATGGAAGATCATATTAAACAAATTCATGCATTTTTCAAGAAACTGACTGAGGCAGGGTTGACCATCAACTTATCTAAGAGTGAGTTTGTAAAGGCACAGGTGGTGTTCCTCGGCCATGTAGTAGGTCAGGGTCAGGTGCAACCGGTGACAGCCAAGATAGAAGCCATTGATCGCTTCCAAGTTCCAAAAGGGAAGAAGGAGCTTATGAGATTCTTGGGTATGACTGGTTGGTACCGGCGGTTCTGCAGGAATTTTTCTGATGTGGTAGCCCCTTTACCGAATTTTCTGAGGAAAGAGACCAAGTTGGTTTGGGATGACAAATGCCAGGCTGCCTTTGCCCATGTCAAAACAATATTAATGAGCTCTCCTGTCCTAGCAGCCCCGGATTTTCAAGCACCTTTCAAGTTGGCCATTGATGCAAGTGATGTGGGGGCTGGGGCAGTTCCATTACAGGAAGATGAGGATGGAGTGGATCACCTGGTGTGCTACTACTCCAGAAAGTTTAACAAACATCAGGCAAATTATGCCACTGTGGAAAAAGAGACCCTTGCTCTCCTGCTAGCACCTCAGCATTATGAGGTGTATCTGGGAACTACTACCTTTCCTATAAAAGTCTTCACTGATCACTTAACCTTCATTCAAAAAATGAAAAATAAAAACCAGAGGTTGATGAGATGGAGTTTGGCTTTGCAGGAGTTCAACTTGGAAATTGAGCATGTAAAGGGCAGGGACAATGTCGTTGCTGATGCTTTGTCCAGAGTGAACGAACTTTGGAAATTTCTGTAGGTTGTTTGGAAGTTTTGTTGCTTTATTTTGGGAAATATTAATTATCGTTGCTCATGGGAATTGATGATTTGGGTGTGAGTTTTACTTTTGTTTGTTAAAAGAGTTTTTGCCTGCAAAGAAAGTTTTCACTATGTTCAAACTTTCTTTCTTGAGGGTTGGAAGTGTTAAGGATTCGTCACTTCCGTTGTTGTGGTTTTCATCCACTGTAAACATTTTTGTTTCCATGTACTATTATTGTTGTCGTTTGAGGGAGATAGAGATTTCTATTTTTAAAAGGAAAAAAAGTTAATGTTTTAAATGAAACCGGAACCGGACGACGACGAAGAGGAGGAGGAGGAAAAGAAGGCGGAGCGAGTGAAGTCGGGGAAGAAGCCTAGCTGCTTCGAGGTCTGGAGCACACGTTGACGAACGATAGTCACGAGTGAACGTTGGGTTTCCCAGGAATGGGATTCCTGCGACAGAGTTGTTATCGCTGTGACAGATCAACCTGCGTGTCAGGTTTTGCGATTGATTCCGAAGAGAATCATCGAAGGGCCGTTACGCCTCGAGAATGGGCCATCGGCCATTTTGACCTGCGTGCTTTGCGCATCGCGCAAGATTTTTCGCTTCGCTTCAACTATTTTCACCGCATCCAGACGATTATCTGGTGTGTGTGTGTGTAACGTGGATTCTGAAGGTAAATCTGCAGTTCGCCGATTTGGAGCCGTGAAACGTCCATACCCGAGGGTGTGATTTCCCAGTCGCCTGGAGGGCGCCTTTGGATTTCCCCGTCGCCTTGAGGGCACCTTTGCGCAGCTTTGGCCACGTGACTGTGACAGTCATCCGAACGGGATTCTGGTCTCGATTGGACATCGTTCTGACGATCGCTGGAGCGGATCGACTTGGGCTTTATGCCGGAATAGAGACATTGGGGAATGTTCTTCTTTTCGCTCACTTGGAGCACAGTGAGTTATATTGTACGAACCTGATGGTACCATCATAGGAAATATATATTGGTTGTACAATTGATTACTATTGTTGTTGTACTGTTATTCTTGTGTGATCTTTATACAATATTTGTTTGTTGGTAACAATTGGTGTGGCTTCACCATTGATCTTTGACATACGGGTCTGGTAGATAACATACGGGTCTGGTTTGATAACACATTTTTCTGCCGTGACTCCTCTCGGGGCTCAGAGGTACACCGTGACCGGTGCTTGGGGAGGAGCACGTAACAGTGGTCAGACGTTAGCTTTATTGTCATGTTGGTGGCTCGGTGTCGTTCACTCTGTACACCAATATTGTACGTTTTGATGGTTGGATATCCATGGTTAGAATTTTTTTCGTAAAGAGCAAAGATGCTACTTGTTGATTATTGATGGTGCAGTTTTAAAGTTTTGCTTTTTTAACTGGAGTCTGGTGACCCGATACATTTACCCCACGTAAACGAAGCGAAAAGTTGGGTTAAGCAATTGGTTCACTTCTGTCTGTGTTTCCACAAACGTCAGTTTATGATTGAGGAACAACTTGATTTCAATTGGATGTTATATATTTTAAACAAATCGGAAAATGAACCTGTAGTTTACAGTACATTGACTCTGAATTCATCCTGATCACTCATGTGCAGAGAGAAGCAAGATAATATTTTTACTCTGTCTGTCTGTCTGTCAAACAAAATTGAAAATCATTACAAACACGAAACCTACTGTTTTTAATGACATCATAAGGGACACAAACAACAAGCAGAAGACCGAGTGTAACATGGTAAATGAGGTGGTGTAAGAGACGCTGCAACAATGGCGGTATACTTCCAAAAAATGTTTCGACAACCTATAAAATGTTTATATTTTATTTCAAGTGAATTATACACAGGGTGTTTCAAAAAGAGTGATACAACTTTAAACGTTTATTTTAAAAGAAACCGAAACCTCAGGAACGTAAACCAAACATTTCTTGAAAGCTTATGACTTGGTATTTTAAATCACTGATTGCTATTGCAGGACGTCACTGCTAGAGTTAGTGAGAGCCCAAGGTCTGAAATCGGCATTTACACAAAATCCTTGTAATTGACGTTCTCGATGTGTACCCCTCCGCAGTTTAGACAGGCATTGATCCTGACTCCAAAGGTCTGTCCACCTTTCCTGAAGGTCTCATGTGGCACTGCCTGGAGGTAGTCTGACACCTCCTGCTTCAGGTCATCCAGTGTGTCAGGGCGGTTGATGTAGACAGGCGGTTTCTGAAGAGCTGCTGCAGGAAAGTGTTGGTGTCACCAGATGCATGCGGGGGGTGCACCATCCTGCATAAACCAGGTCATGCTGAACTGGTTTGGGGTGACCTTTTGGGCTAGATCATTATGGAACTTCTGGAGCACGGCCTGGTAGCGCTCACCATTGATCGTCACCATCCTGCTGTTGTCATTCTTAAACCCGCAAGTCCCTAGCATTCCCCACCTGGCATTGAAGGTGCAGAAGCATGTGACATGAAGCCCTTTCAGGTACCACTCAGTGATCTCCTCAGGTGGTTCTGCCCCCCAGAAAATGTTGTTGTGGTTGTTGATTTAGTCTCATACCACAGAGACACCACTTTTGTCTTCTGCTCTACTGTCAATGCTTAGTTGAGCTACGGAGGTAGAAATCCCAGGGAACAAATACCACGATAACACCACCAAACCCTGAAAAGGAAAACAGTATGGGGCAAAAAACAAAGAAATGGCAGGAAGTCAAAGTTGTATCAATCTTTTTGAAACACCCTGTAGTTGAATACTGCACAACACAAATCGCCTTTTTGGCACTCAAGAACCTTCCGTTTCGCAGTACTTGGACAAAGTATTCATGCCCTGAGGGCAGAATAGCTGCACTTCTGCATTCTGACAAATATGGTGGCCCACAGCGCTGTGTGGTTACCATCACACCTGTTATACAAGGTTCATGAACAAAACGAACATAGATTGTGCTCGGAAACACAAAGCAAGAGTTTAAACGATTCTTCCCGTGTCCTGTTGCTCAAGACTGTGTGGCGTCAGGTGCTCAACGAACTCTCTAGTTGTTACTGTATTGTGTTTTTCAATACTGGAGACTTAATTTTAATGGTTGGTTATTCGTGACTCATGGGATAGCAGGACGGCTTAAAGGCATGCACACTCTATCGTAAGCTATTTTGTGGCATATCCTTGAGTACTGTTGGCAGATGACTACTATATCATGTATGAGGATGAGTTTGTCACATTGAAGGAATGTGGTTTTACTCGAAAAGAGTCACAGGCAAAATCATGGGGAATTTTTTTTTTGTGTAATCAAGACCAATTTTTACCTCCGGCCACCGAAGGTGGGTGGAGGTTGTTTTCACCCCTACCTGTTTGTTTGGCCGTTTGTGACCAGGATATCTCAAAAAGGTGTGGACGGATTCAGCCGAAACTTGGTGGACAGTTTGGGTGCTGTTGTTGAACGATTATGGTGAAGATGCAGATCTGGATCCTAGAGTTTTTAAAATTTTCAACTGATTCTTCACCATTGAGAGATGGGACCAAAAACGACATACAGCACAATATCTCAAAAAGTTGTGGACGAGTTGGTTAAGTAACAAGATCAGTGGGATACAAAACATAAACTGTTCAGCCTGGTGTTCTACTATATAGGCTTATCTATAGGTTCTATCACCTGGTGTTGGCTTAGCGGTTAGGGTGCCGGCTTGGGACCTTAGGATCCTGGGTTCGAATCCCGGTCGATCGCTGAAATAACGACAGGGAGGGTTGACTCAGCCTGTCATCCTCCTGAAGTCAGCAAATTGAGTACCAGCTCACTGGTAATTCCCTGTGTCGCAAGAGGCGACTAACAGGATTGGCGGCAGGAAGGGCATCCGGCCACAAAATATTGTTTAAAAAAGGGGACCATGGTGCCCGAAAAAGGCCAACCCCTGCTCTGCGGGGAAAAATGGCCTCTAAAGGTGGTTCTTCTTCCTGTAGGTTCTACCGAGTGCTGTTCTAGTTTTCCCCTTTTGTCCCACTTGCCAACCACCATTTACCTGAATATTTTCATTCCTCTTTTCCAGTTGCTCGTGGTCGTGAAGAGGAGCACTATTCAGGATGGCTCAAGGCCCCATCACTTCGTGCATACAGCGTTTCCTTGTCTTCGGCAACTTTGCATTGGCTGTGAGAGATACAAACACACCTGACACACCATTTACGTTGTTGTCGTATTATTATATCAATGACATCACTGCGCCACACATGAAACATTTCATGCTCTTCCTGACATCAAGAAAATTGCAATCTACATGATCTTACCACAAGTCACAGGAGTCGTCTTTCTAGTCGTGAATTGTAATCGCATTTCTGAATTGCATAATCGTGAAAATCAAATGTTGCAAAATGCAGAATGATGGGAGTGTCAGGAATTCGGAATTGCCTAATTGTGAAAATCAATGATGTCAGGAAACAGCCGCATTGCTCCGTTTCATTGCATCATGTCCAAGAACAATGTTTCCCAACTTTTTTTGCTATGTGGTCCAACTGGCTTTTGACCTGACATGTCATGGCCCAGTGGGGATCATAGCAATTTTTTGAAACCAAAGAAATGTCAATAAGAGCCACAACTTAATTAAATTTAGACTTTTAGAGTATTTAATGGAACAATATTTTTCATTTGAGCAATTTCTTTGTGAAATGAATTAATGCGAGTAAAGTAAAGCAAATTTATTTGTGACAAAGGGTCTTGCCAGAAATTTTTAGAACAGAACATCAAGAAAATCAATTGAAAAGGCAAATGAACACTTCAGACTTCAAGGCTTTTCCATAAAAAAACAAATATTTATTTTAAATTAAGAAATGAAACTCTATTAACACATTGCAATAATAACCAGGAAAATAAAAAATATTTGAAAACTCAAACCAGTTTAACCTAAAGCTACTTTAATGAGAGATGTTCTCCTGAATGTTCTGCACCAGTTTCCAAATCCTATGTTCTGTTGCAGAAAGCGCACATCTAAGATCTGCCTCACATTCAAAGTGGTTCCGAGCCTTTGTCTTCAGCTGCACCAACTTTGTCTTCAGCTGCAAAAAAAAGGAAAAATATAAAAAAAACAAGACTAAAAATATATGCAGGGAATAGTGGGTGGCTACCATTGGCCACCACCAACACACACATAATTGAACTCTTGTTTTAGGCTTTGTGCGTGAAAAGATTATTTTATTTGGGCAAATATTGGACAGTCTCCGTGGCCCACATGGAAAACGTGCTGTGGCCCACCAGTAGACCTAGAAGGACCTAGAAGAAGGACTTGACATTTGCACGAATTAATTTTAATCGACTGTTAGAGAGTGGAGGTCTTCATCAATAGTATTTCAATCATCCCAGCCATCCACAAATCTACTCCAGCAAACCTCATCATGAAGTGGACGACTCCAGGCAGCACCCGCCATGATCATCCATTCATCTGGCAGACCATCGGAGATCCCCTCAAGAGGGAAGAAAGTTTCTGCAGACAGAATAGATGTGACTCTTTCATCACATAAAATGTCTCTGATGATGAAAGAGTTTGCGGGAGTTGTTGGAGATGACAGTTGTCAACCGACAACTTCGTAATTACAGTACATCCAGCCATGAACAAGCCTTTCATCGGTGAGGTCAATAAACACCATTCCATGACGTGGTGCAATGAACGCCGGTATCCTTGGGCCTCCAAATGTGGAAACGGATTTTGTGTAGCAACAAGTAGAGGAACACAATGATCAAATTTGACGGCGCAGTCTGCGATCTTTTGGAACACTAATTACGAGCTCAACAATGAGGCCAAAATCTGAAAGAATGAAGTGGCACACTACATGAGGGTGTAGAATGCCACCTCAAATGTATCAAAAATTGGAAAATTTAAAGTAATGGTCCAGGATGTGATTCAGGTATGGGAGGCCTTATAAGATTTAAATGGCTGCCCATCAATGTTTGTTTTGCAATGGCAGCTAACTTGTGTGTCTAATGATCTGTGGTTGGGTTATATACACATTAGGTGTAACACATGTGGGTTTGCTTATCCAATGAGCAAAGAGAAGAAGTGGGAAGAAAAAGGAAAGCAGTTTGGAATAGCAGGAATTGGGAAATCTGAGGAAGGTGCCAATATTTGACGGGCGTGAAATTTTCACCATTCTTTCCTACCACCATTTCCCCAAGTATGGATGAAAAAAAATCTCTTGTTTCTTTGTTCTTATTTGCAATGGATTGTTGAATCCCATTCTATCACATCCATTCATTTTCATGTAGAAACATAAGAAACACCCCTTTACCCCGCAGTGTATGGGCGTGGTTCTCTTCGCCCTGGGAGTTTACGTGGTCTCTGATCCATGGGGAATTCGTCCAATCCTGGACAACACTCACACTGACCACACTGGCAGTGCTTCCATCTTTGCTGCGGGCTGGATTGCTGTATTTACAGGTCTGGCCTTCCTGTTTCTTGGCATTCTTGGAATGGTGGCTGCCTTCAACTACTCGCGCATCTTGCTTTTCATCGTACGTAATGTTTGAAAAAGATTCTCTTGGACCCTGTTGCACTTCATTATTATTCTTCATGCCTTCCATAAATTGTGTGGACACCTTTCTCCATCCGCCCGAGACTTTCTTGTTTAATTTTTGTACATCCTCTCCAAAGCCAAAGAAATCCACAACTTTCGCCTCCCATTAATTATCCCATTTTTCCCTCTTCCTCCAGTACATCATCTGTGCTATTGTGGTGTTCATCTTTGAGATGACTTCCTGCATATTGGCGGCCACACAAAGGGATTATGTAAGACGTGCCATGTTTATCTCGTCATAATTGTCTGCTGAAACATTTATTGATACTTGGATATGTACCATTTTTTTGCAAAGCCGTGTGACCAGGACACTATGATATCACTTGGGTTCTGGTTAAAGGTAGTGCCCTGATTTTTACATTTTTAAATCTCACCTGCTCAAGCATACTCCCCTTCTCCTGCCTCATGTTACCCACCCTCAGCTTGGTCCGGAGTTCTTTTTGAAACACATGCTGGACAAGTACCAGGGTGTAAAAGCAGACAAGGACTTCACGTCTTCCTGGAACACCATAATGCAGAAAGTCAGGATTCTAGATCACCACTCCTCATAAATAACTCATTTAATAGACTTTTGTCTTTTCGTTTGCTGAACACAACATCAATCTGCCCTCATTTCTTATTTTTAGCACTCATGCTGTGGTGTTAATGGACCAGAAGACTGGATATCGTACACATCAAAATATCGAGACGAGGGCCATGCTATGGAAAATTTCCCATGGCCTCGCCAATGCTGCAACGAGGACGTGGAAGGAAACATTCCTGGTTCAAAAGAAGCCTGCATACTAGGAGAACAGGCTTCCGTGACAAGCCAAGTAAACATTGTCCTATGTCACAGTCTGACACACACGATATAATCAAACACAGGACACTTAACATATAACTAATGTTTCACTCTCCCTCCTCTTTGTTTGACGCTATTGTCTGGCTACATCAATGGTACATTTTCTCATCTCTGATTTGTCGCATGTAGACTTCATTCTCAATGTCGTTGATTGTTATTCGCAATGTCGTTGAAATCCCATCACACACTACTAGATTGTTATTTGCTGACATTGCATCAACATGCAACTAATTTTTGGCAGGAGGTCTTTGCAGTGCTGTTACTCTGGCCATATTGCAAAATAGCCTGGGGTGGGCTGATGGTCATCTCTTGAGGTTGTCGTTCAGACATCTGCTGATTTGGGGGACCTCCCCTGGGAGCCCTCCTGATCCCCTAGAAGCCCCCATGAGCTGAAATCGAAAAATCTAAGGATGAGTGATCCTACAGACCATCAAGTAGAAGGGCTGTATCGGGTTTCAGAGTAATGGGATGGTAAATAAGGGATGAGTAGGGATCTGAAGTTTCACTGAGAGCACCCATGACCGAAATGGAAAAATCGAAGCCTGAGCGATTGTGCGTGACACTGTCTTGTATTCATATGACAAGTTGCAGAACAATCAGTCGGGTGATGAGGCAGGAGTAGCAAAAATAGCAATAAGCTAATGGATGGACGGACATCACGACCCATTTTACAAGTTAATCTCTTCAAGAATCGACATGAGATGACCTAAAAATTACTTTTATTTTACCCTCACGGCCTCTGTTTCATTAATAAGACGAGCGATACAGATGGAACCATCAAGTAATTAGCAACTGCATAACTCATTGCTTATCTACATCGAAAGAAAGCTCAGAGTTTTTGTGAGTTTTACCCAAATGTCACTTCCCATTGAAGACATTTTCCAATAGTACATCTGTGCTTTCAAATGTAGAACAAAGAAAGTTCTCACGAGTATCAGACTTGTCCAGTATCCCATGAAGGACATATTTTTGGGAAGCACAAAAATACAATCTACCACAAAGATATATTAAAAATGAAATTGACCTTATAATATGCAGTAGGTTTAAGTTGAGTATTCATGAGACTTTTAACCTCATTCAGCTGCAAAATAGCTATCAATATTCCAATATAAATAGTTAGTAAAAGTTCATTCAGGTTAGGCACAACCAGTAGAAAGAGATTGATCAAGAATTACATTTCATCAATGGGCGTACATTTGTCACATTTATGCATTCGATTCTCTGGTATGTGTTTTACAATTTAAATTCTAATTTGCTTATACAAGCACAGATGCCTCTTCCATCGATAGTTCATTTATAGAATCGTTCTTGGTAAAGGTACACTTTTTTTTTTTGTATACAAGATCGAGGCTCGTGTAAGAGCTAACATCACAAAAAAAACAAACGGACACACAAAACATACAATAAAGGGAGCGGAAGACAAGATGGGGAGAGAGGGGAGCACACAAGTGCAACAGCAGAGAACAGGGACATCGGAAGATCTGTGTGAGGGAGAGGGCTTGGGGAGAGGAGGCATGGGAAGGTGGGGGTTGAGGTATAAAACACTTGGACACTGCTAGAACTTCCAGGACAGATGTCGGTATTTCAAAATAAGTGGATCTGGGGTGAAATTAACGGGGGTAGAAAAGATCAAGGTTTTGGATGGGGGAAGACAAGAGATGGTGGTGAACAGCTGTTTTAAAGACCTGGAGGGAGGAGTGGGATTGAAGAGAGTGAGAGAGTTTGTTCCAGAGGCAGGAGAAAAGAGGAATGAAGGAGAGCAGAGAGTCTTGATTTTGGCAGTTTAACCATAAGAGGGTTGCAGGCAGATCTTGTGCGACCTGCAGGAATATTTGGGGAACAGAGCCCAGTGAGAGCTGGGGGAGCAAGGCCGGAGAGGAGTCGGTAGAAGACAGAAAGACCACCAACCTGCCTGCGGTGAGTGAGTGAAAGGCCCTCGGAGATAGCTTCATCGCGGGAGATTCCAATGATTCTGAAAATGTTCACTTCTCTTTCAAGCCAATTTTGAATAAAAAAGGATGGGCGTACATTCAGTGTACAGTAATAGTACACTGAATGGATCAGGACGCAACAAGACAAAAGGAACAGTAGAGACAGGGGGTAATACCAACAGCAGAGTTGAAGGCCAACATAGATAGGGAGAGGATAGGGAGACTAACATAGATAGGGAGAGGCTAATTGAAGCTTTTTTGATCAAATCAAAATCAAAGTTGATCAAGAGATGTGACACGCATGTGCTATGGCGAACACTTGATATAAACCCTCTGCTGACGCTTAAAAAGATGCTCTGCCCAACAAACCAACTGTCTACCAACACCATTGCTGGAACCCTTGATGGCATGCTCATGACAAACTGGTAAAGGATGTGCCTGATGTCCGACACTCTCCCCATGTACTGGATATGTGCGCCGAGTATGCTCAGTAGTACTTAGAGCAAGGAGTTTTGCCCAATGCGTCGACATTGATGAAACGGCAATAACATTTGGATGAGGCGTTGTTTTGGGAAAGCTCTTCACCGTGTTCCGGTGAGATGCATGGGCAACGCGTGGGCAACGAACAAACATTGGCAACACAGATGGAACTGGAAACGTGTAACCTTTCCGTTCCTGGGGAGATTAGGCTCGTACATCACCACATTTATAGCTTTTGAGTCCATTACGAGATAGAGATTTGACCCTACCCTACCCTACCCATATCCTTATTTGAATACTCGAACAGTAATAGTACACTGAATGGATCAGGACGCAACAAGACAAAAGGAACAGTAGAGACAGATGGTAATACCAACAGCAGAGTTGAAGGCCAAGATACAGGGAGACGTAAACAAACAATGGTTGTGGGAAGGAATGGGAGACAGGAGAGGATGCATATGGTGGACAATATGGCTACAGACGGAATTTCTCAGGAGGGAAAACTGGAAATTTGTAAGGAGAGATTGGGGTAAGCATGGAGGGTTAACGAGGGTAGAAAAGATAATGGTTTTGGATTGGGGACGATCTGAGATGATGGGTAAACAGCTGCCATGAATACCTGGAGGGAAGAATGAGATTGAAGACAAGAAGCTTCGTCCTATCCACATTCACTTGCCTCCAGCCCCCGAGATCTTACTCAAGGTTATCAGACTGTCATTTTAAAACACACCGACACCAAACCTTGCAACTGCAAGAAACATGGCTTCCAGTGTTCAGTTGGATGTGGAGACTGTTGTAGTGTCAGCTGTTCTAATGCATCTTCCATGCTTCAAGGTGACATTCTTGAGGATACATAAATGGTCCCAAATTCTTTTGAGATTACCTGAGATTATCTGCTTGATGATGTTTCTAGACTTTTGATATATTATGCATCATTCATTAGTGATTGTAAAACCAGTCAAATCATTTATTTTGCAATTTGTTTGAGGTTACCCGATTTGATGTCGCAGATAAACTGGACCAACACATGATAATGGATACTTCAGTATGAAAGTAACCTCATTATGAAGGAAATAAAGGCAGCTGATAAACCGTACATGGTATTTGAATGTTCGGCTGCTCAGGCATGTGCTTTCCCGACTGCAAGATATTATATGTGCGCTCAGGACAACGGGAGGTTGCTCTTCAAGCACAGGGGGCTTGCCAAGTTTGGAGCATACCATACTTTACCCCTTTAAATTTGGTGCCGTTTACATGCGTTATACTGTATAGTGCATGTGTACGACACAGCTCTTTAATCCTTCAAGTTGTTGAAGGTGCAGAAAACAAGCACAACCAATGCAAAGTTATTTCACCAAAGACAGGCTCATGAGGCACATCTGCCTTGTTTCTTTCCTTTCAGGGCTGCTTGCCATTCATTAAGGGACCGCTGGATCGCAATGCGCTCCGCCTTGCTTGGTATGGCTTTTGCGTCCTCTGCTGGGAGGTAAGGCATGCAACTATCTGTCCATCGACATACTGCAGTAAGGGGCCTCCCCCCATAATTACACACACACACACACACACACACACACACATATATATATATATATATATATATATATAGTCGTGGCCAAAAATATTGGCACCTTTGCACTTTTTTCAAATAACTCACAATTTTCTCGAAAAAGAAGTTGAAATTGACAAACGTATTTGGTGTCCACAATTCTTTATTTCACTGTTAATATCACAGAACCGTTGTTTTTGATACAGAACTTAATATATCCTTTTAAATCAGAAAATAAAAAAATGGCATTAACAAAATTATTGACACCTTAGAATTAATATTTGGCAGCACAGACTTTGGACAAAATAACTGCAGTCAAGCGCTTCCTATAGCCATGAATAAGCCTCCTACACCTCTCTACTGGTGGCTTGCCCCACTCTTCTTGTGCAAACTGCTCCAGTTCTTCCAGATTTGAAGGGTGCCTTCTCCAAACTGCTGTTTTCAGATCTCCCCACAGGTGTTCAATGGGATTTAGATCTGGACTCATTGCTGGCCACTTCAGAACAGTCAAGCGTTTTGTCTTGAACCATTCATGCGTGCTTTTTGAAGTGTGTTTGGGGTCATTGTCCTGCTGCAAGACCCATGACCTTCGACGGAGACCCAGCTTTCTGACACTGGGTTGAACATTGCGCTCCAAAATGCCTTGGTAATCTCCTGATTTCATGATGTCATGCACACATTGAAGGCACCCACTGCCAGAGGCAGCACAGCAACCTCAAAATATCACTGAACCTCCTCCATGTTTGACTGTGGGGAAGGTGTTCTTTTCTTTAAACATAGAGATGATGTGCTTTACCAAAAAGCTCTAATTTGGTCTCATCTGTCCACAGGACATTCTCCCAGAAGGATTTTGACTTGTGCAGGTGTGTTTTGGAAAACTCCAGTCAGGCTTTCTTATGTCTCTCTCTCAGCAGCAGTGGGGTCCTCCTGGGTCTCCTACCATAGAAACACCCTTTCATTGAGTGGGCGATGGATGGTGCGAGTTGAAACTGTCGTATCTTGTGTCTGAAAGTCAGCTTGAATCTGTTTGGCAGTTGATCGAGGTGCTTTCTCCACCATTCGAACAATCCATCGCTGCAATCTTCAATCAAGTTTTCTCTTGCGGCCATGACCAGGGAGGTTGGCTACAGTGCCTTGGGCCTTGAACCTCCTGATAACATTGTGTACGGTGGACACAGAAACATCAAGGTCTTTGGAGATGGACTTGTAGCCTTGAGATTGTCCATGCTTGGCTACAATCTTGTGTCTGACATCTTCAGACAATTCTCTGGTTTTCTTTATTTTCTCCATGCTCATTACGGTACACACAGTGACACAAAACAGCAGAATGACTCCTTTTCTCTGTTCAAACTGGTTGAATGGGTGATTTTTATATTGCAGGCACCTGTATCTCATCACCACAGGTGAGTTCATTTCCAAAGTAAAGGAGAATCACCTGCTTGAAATCCAATTATTTCCAACAACTTCTAAAAGGTACCAATAATATTGTCCGGACCATTTTAGGATTTCTGTGTGGAATAAGCGAAGATTTAGTCATTTTTTCAGCTTTTTATGCCTACGCTGACAGTCATCGGAGGCATTATGTTTTCGGGTTGTCCGTCCGTCCTTCTTCCATACGGGCTAAAACTTGTTTTTCTCAGCAACCACATGTCCGAGTGAGACAAAACTTTCAGGGTAGAAGTAACACCCATGCAGAATGTTTTTATGATAACTGTGACATCATAGGTCACGTGGTATGGCAGCCATCTTGGATTAAAAGCAAATAATTAAAAAATTGTTTCTCGGAAACCACTGAATGGAAAAAATTGAAACTTGGCACATTGTCAAGTACTCACAATGGGGAACAAAAGCTTGATAATGATGACATCATAGGTGAAGTGGTATACCAGCCAAAAATGTTTTAATCGAATTCCTTATCCTAAAAATCTGAAATTGCATGTACATGATCTATGACCCATTTGTATTGAAATATTAAATTTATGACATCATAGGTCACATGGTTTGGTAGCCATATTGTATTGTGAAAAAAAAAGAAAAAAAAGAAGGAAAATATTAAATAATTATATATCTGAAACCGCTCACCCTATCGATGCGAAATTTTACAAATATCATCAAACAGCACTATTGCATATAGTTTGAAAATGATGTCATAGGTCACGTGGTTTGGCAGCCATCTTGGATAGAAAAACGAACCTTATCTGATCAACACGAAACTTCACAAATGTGATCCTCTACCCATACATATGCAGAGTGATGGCATCTACCCGTTGTGGGACTATGCGGAGGCATATTGGCGACATAGTCGCATTGTTCTAGTTTTGTTTTGCTCCACTGCAAACTAAAGAAATACATGTGTGGATACCAAAATATTTTAAAATTTCAACAATTTTCTGGAAGAAATGGTGAATTATTTGAAAAAAGTGCAAGGGTGCCAATATTTTTAGGCAGGACTGCTATATATATATATATATATATATATATATATATATATATATATATATATATATATATATATATATATATATCATTCAAAACATTAATGGAAATAGATCATGTCTGAGAAACACAATACGTTTAAATTTGGTAATATCGAAGCAGATATGCAGATATATATATATATATATATATATATATATATATATATATATATATATATATATATATATATATATAGCATTCAAAACATTAATGGAAACAGATCATGTCTGAGAAACACAATACGTTTAAATTTGGTAATATCGAAGCAGATATGATTGAAATTTTTATCAAGGAAATGGAATAAAGAACTGGAAAATAATGGTATTATGGTGCCCTCCATAAGTATTGGAACGGTGAAGTCAAATTTGTTATTATTGCTATATACTGAAGAAATTTGTATTTGAGATGAATATAAGGCAAGAGTACAGAAGGTCAGCTTTTATTTATTGGTATTTCTATGGAGATATGTTTTACCATTTTAGAACAATAGCACTTTGTACGTTCAGTACCCCCATTTTAGAACAATAGCACTTTGTACGTTCAGTACCCCCATTTTAGGTAAGCATATGTATTAAAACAGATGACTAACAAGTGCTTCTTTTTGCTCAAGTTTGTTGCAATGATTGTTCACACATAAAAGAGCTGTGAATGTCTGGTCTTGTTTTTCGTCTTTGCTTTTACCTTGGGATTCTGCCTTTGGAGTTATTTGGCATAAAAACCATGAAGACCAGATAATGGTCTATGAAAGAAAAGCAAGTAATTTGGAAGCTGAAAGAACACCGAGTGAAAGTGGAATAATTCAATGAAAGTGCAATAATTTTGTGTGAACACAAAGTGTAATAATTAATTTAAAACCACAGCACAAAAACCGGGCAAAGCAAATACAACATGGAATATCTTCAAAAATAAAGAGACTACTAGAGTACTTGGCAATAGACAATGGCCAGGTCAGCCAAGGAAAACAACTGCAGGTGTTGACGGAAATATCATCAGAGCTGTGAAGAAAAACCCAAACGCAACAATCAGTGAGATCACCAAAACCTCCAGAGTGCAGGGTGAAAGTATCACAATCTACTGTTCACAGAAGACTTCGACAGCAGAATTACGAAGACTACCCCGCAAGATGCAAACCTGTCATCAGCACCAAAAATAGAAAGGCCAGATTAGAATTTGCCAACAAGTACAGAGATGAGCCAGTGAGTACTGGAACAAAGTTTTATGGACAGATGAGAACAATATAAACCTTTACAAAGTGATGGAAAGGTGAAAGTGTGGAGAAAGAAAGGAACTGCATATGATCCAAAGCATACTCCCTCATCTGTGAAGTATGGTGGAGGTATTGTCATGGATTTGGCTTGCATGGATGTCTCTGGAACTAGCTCACTCATCTTTATTTCTTTATTGATGATGTAACTAATGATGACAGCAGCAGAGTAAATTCCGAAGTGTACGGAAACATTTTGTCTGCCTACGTACAAGAAAATGCCTCCAAACACATCGAGCGGCGCTTCACCATGCAGCAAGACAATGATGCAAAACACTGCCAACACAACCAAAGAGTTCATCAGGGGGAAAAAAGTGGAAGGTTTTTGACTGGCCAAGTCAATATCCTGATTTAAATCCAATGGAGCATGTATGTCACTTGCTGAAGGGAAGAAGTTGTCTTTACTAATATCCAACAACTTTAAAATGGTGAGAAACATGAGCTTAGCAGTCTGTAATGAAAAAAAGAAAATTCCAAACATGCCAGAGGACTCACATGATGTGATGAGTATCGCACTAAAAGGTAAAGAGGTAAAGTCAGAAACCTCAAAAAACAAACAACTGAAAATGGCTGCAGTAAAGGCTTGACAAAGCATCTCAAAGAGAGATACCAAGGGTTTGGTGATGTCGATGGGTCACAGGCTCGATGCAGTTATTGCATGGAAGAGATATTCAACCAAATACTAATGATTAATTTATACTAATTGTAATTTACTTCAAGTTGATCTGTTCCAATACTTACAGTCACGTGAAAAAGTAAGTGCACCCCATGTAAAGTTTTGACTTTTTCCACATATTTCAACATACAGCTATTTGATCTTCATTTCAACAATATTGATAGATAAAGGTGATATAATATAACAAATATCATGAAACATTTACATTTTGTAGTCCATTGTATAATTTAAATAAACGGAAATGAAAATTTTGCATGTGGAAAAAGTAAGTACACCCCTACATTTATCACTACTTCAAATACCTAAAATTAGAATCAGGTGCACCAGCTCAGGTGCAAATCATTAGAACATCGTTAGAGAGGATCTTGGAGGAACCTCTCTTATTTAAACCTCAGACATTTAGTTTGGTTTGCTTTTTGTTGTTGAAGTGTGCGGCGTCACCATGCCGAGATCAAAAGAACTCTCTGAGGCCTTCAGAAAGAAGGTTATACATAGATGCCTACGAGTCTGGGAAGGGATTTGAAAAGATCTCCAAACAATTTGAAATCAATCATTCGACTGTCCGGAAGATCATCTACAAGTGGAGAAGATTCTAAACAACTGCCAACTTGTTCAGGCCAGGCCGCCCCAGCAAGTTCAGCCCGAGAGCAGACCGCAAGATGCTGAAATAAGTCTCTAAGAACCCAAGAATGTCATCACGGGACCTACAGGTATCTCTTGCCACTGTTGATGTCAAAGTGCACGAGTCTACCATTAGAAAGAGGCTGCACAAATTTGATCTACATGGGAGGTGTGCCAGGAGGAAACCTTTGCTGTCCAGAAAGAAAATCAGGGCAAGACTAAAGTTTGCCAATGAACACCTAGGCAAAGACCAGCACTTCTGGAACAATGTGCTCTGGACAGATGAGTCAAAGGTAGAGCTATTTGGCCACAGTACCAGAAGATATGTTTGGCGAAAACCAAAGACAGCATTTGACCACAAGAACCTGATACCAACTGTAAAGCATGGTGGTGGAAATATTATGGTTTGGGGCAGCTTTGCTGCATCAGGGCCTGGGCAGCTCACCATCATAGAATCCACTATGAATTCTTCATTGTACCAGAGGGTGCTTGAGGGTAATGTAAGGCCATCTGTCAGAGAGTTGATGCTCAACCAAAGGTGGACCTTGCAACATGACAATGACCCTAAACATACCAGTAAATCCACCAAGGAATGGCTGAAAATAAAGAAATGGAGGGTTCTGGAATGTCCAAGTCAAAGCCCGGATCTAAATCCCATCGAGATGTTGTGGGGGGGGGGGGGGGGGGGGGTTGAAACGAACTGTGCATGCAAAAAAAACCCTCAAACATCGCACAGCTGAAACAATTCTGCATGGAGGAGTGGGCAAAAATTTCTCCCAGTCGATGTCAGAGACTGGTAAACAGTTATAAGAAACGCCTACTTGAGGTTGTTTCTGCCAAAGAGGGCAATACCACCTATTAGAGCCAAGGGTGTACTTACTTTTTCCACATGCGAAATTTGCATTTATGTTTATTTAAATTATACAATGGACTACAAAATGTAAATGTTTCATGATATTTGTTATATTATATCACCTTTATCTATCAATATTGTTGAAATGAAGATCAAATAGCTGTATGTTGAAATATGTTGAAAAAGTCAAAACTTTACATGGGGTGTACTTACTTTTTCACGTGACTATGCTTACCTGAATTGGAGGGGGCTGAACATAAAATGTGCTATTGTTCTACAATGATAAAACATATATGCATAGAAATACCAAGAAATAAAAGTTGACCTTCTGTACTCTTACCTCATATTTATCTTTTGATCTCAAATTCAACTTTCTTGAGGTTATAGCAATAATAACAAATTTGACTTCACTGTTCCAATACTTATGCAGGGCACTGTTTATCATAGAACTTGTTGTTCTGTATTATTTTGGAGAAATGCAGTATTGTATCATGCATCGTCTTATCAAATGAACAAACTGCTTGAGTTGGGATAAAACAATGTCCATGGTGAATCTACATTGACAGAACAAAATGAGGTGTACTCACATCTTTCTTTTTTATACAAGATCTAGCCTCGTGAAAGAGGTAAGACACATAACAGATCAGGATGAAACATAAAGAGAACAAAAGGAGAAAAGGGAAACACCAACAGCAGGATGGAGGGAAAAGGTCGAAAGAGATGGACAAACAAGGGATGTTGGTAACGACGAATGGTAGGGGAGAACACAAGGAGGGGTGGAGTGGGTGGGGGGGGGGGGGGGGGGGGGACAAGATGCATGCATAAGCAAAAATTTTGGAGGGATGGAGGGTGGTTAACAGGTGCAGAAAAGATCATGGCTTTGGATGGGAGATGACTTGAGATGGTGGTGAACAGCTGTTTTGAAGATCTGGAGGGAAGAATGAGAAGAAAGAGAGTGTGGAAGGTGGTGAAAAGAGAGGAATAAATGAGTAGAGGTGACCAATGGTTCTGGATTTAGGCATTTTCACTAGGAGAGTAGGAGGGGTGATGTTTCTGACGGACTGCATAAGTCCTGCAGATGCCTGGGGGGGAAGGGAGGAAGGGGAGGATGTGGTAGGCCGAGCATGTAGAGGGCAGAGGGTGAAAGACCAAAATGAGACAGAAGAAGACAGAGACCACCAACCGGTCAAAACAATGGCGCTGCTTTTCTCGCTGCTCTCCTCAGTGGGGCATTTCGTCAAGAGGAATTTCCTCCTCTCTATGCCTGTCAACCGATGGGGATTGTTGGTGCTCTATCCTTTTCAAGCAAAGAAGCAGCACGTACCATTTTAAAGTCTTTGGTATGGCTCAAACCAGTCCAAATCGGATGGGTATTTTTTAGAACACACCATTTCCTTTCTGGGTGGCTGTTGGCTCCCTTCAGGAGCACATCCCCGCTTTGTCAGGTGTTGTTTTTAGTCCTGGCAGGGTGTCACAGTCACCAGCCAAAGCCAGTGAGGGGTGTCAGTTTAGTCGCCGACAACCCGACCATGCGGCAGGTAGCACTGGATTACATGTTACCAGTGGTAGTCCCAAAAGACTGACCTGACACCAAAACATTTGCTGCAAAGATGCTGATCAACAGGGGGTGTGTCTACTGTATGCATCCACCCTGTTTCAGCATCCATTTGGTTGTTAAACAAAGTTTCTGAATTGTCGCGGAGAAAGTAATAAAGTTGAAGTGCATTTCTGGCATACCTGCATTCGGTGAAAGACAGAACCGCCCACTGCTGATTGCATAGTGTCAGCTTCTACACCGCTAACCACAGTATTAATCAGTCTATTTAAGGCTTGAAAAGCTATTTTGTGGCAATGCCAGGCCCTACTTCCAACCCTCCATGAGAAAGGAATCAACCCACGGATGCATCACTGGCAAAAACTCATCATAGTCAAGAAAAAAGCGCCATCGACTTTAGTCCTGGAACTTTACAAGGACAGAACTGAGCCTTGCCTGCTGGGAAGCTGTGCTAATCGCTGATGCCTTCGGCTTTGAATATCAGTCTTAAATGAGCTGACTACAAAGTTCAGAGAAATTCATATTTGAGTTGTCTCATCTGGATTTGAAACCAGCTGTCGTACTGCTGCCGCATAATCAGGAAAAAGCAAGTAAAAACAGACAGACAGGGGTGAAAACATAACATCCGGACCCTCGGTGGTGGAGGTAATAAGGAATGATACAAGTAGTCATAAATGTCTGAATTTTTGTGTGATCATTAATATTATGCTGTCTTTCCTCAGTTCTTGGTGGTGCTGGGAATGATGTACTTATTCTCAACATTGTAAGTTTGAAGTACCCTCACTCTAATTATTTTTGTTTTAACCCTGCACTGCCGCCCTGTTCTCTTCCGGAACACCTATCATGTCAGGGGAAAAAAAAAATCAACATTTTAATCAAGTATCTAAAACACCGAATATCGATGGATGAGAACAAGATGGCAAACATGGTACATTTAACCAATGTTAATCACGTTTGAGGAAGCATTTTCACAGTGGGCTGATTAAACGAGACAAAAGGGGCAATTTTTTTCTTCTTCTAAATTCAAGAATGTTACCATAACTATAAAATGATTGAATTAACATCCTATTTGTGGTGATGGCCCAAAGCTGGCACAAAGGGGGTATGTATATATGCACTGGCATCCCCCCCCCACCCCCCCCCCCATTACCTCTGATATCCACTCATTATATGGAGTCGCCTAATAATGAATGGATACCAGAGGTAATGTACCGTGTGGCAGGCGGTGCTTATCGCTACCATTAAGGTACAGCGAAAGCTGGATAGGATACCTTAATGGCGGTCCACCACTGATGGTATGGAGTCGCATAATGACTGGTTTATAACCGAAAGGTTTTCAGATTCACAAGTGTATGCACGACTCTCTGCGTTGCCCTGATGAAGCCCTAACAAGGGCGAAACCAGGTCGGTAACTGCGAGTTTTGTATGCACTTGTGACAGTATCTGAACTAAGATCTAAATTATGACGCACTGCCAGATGGCTCCTCCGGATAAATTATGACGCACTGCCAGATGGCTCCTCCGGATAAATTATGACGCACTGCCAGATGGCTCCTCCGGAGCTTGGCAGGCAAAGCGCACGTACGTGACGGTGACGTCACAGAGTGTACTCATTAGGTTGGAGAACGGAAATAATAGATTCTGGAAGTTTTTCCCATCTCCACACAGGATCTCTGGAGCTCAGCCAGAGTGAGCATCGGGTTCTTGGTCACCTCTCTTACCAAGGCCCGTCTCCCCGGATTGCTCAGTTTGGCCGGGCAGCCAGCTCTAGGAAGAGTCCTGGTTGTTCCAAACTTCTTACATTTAAGAATTATGGAGGCCACTGTGCTCTTGGGAACCTTCAATGCAGCAAAAAAAAATTTGTAGGCTTCCCCAGATCTGTGCCTCGACACAATCCTGTCTCTGAGCTCTGCAGGCAGTTCCTTCCACCTCATGGCTTGGTTTTTGCTCTGATATGCATTGTCAGCTGTGAGACCTTATATAGACAGGTGTGTGCCTTTCCAAATCATGTCCAATCAATTGAATTTACCACAGGTGGACTCCAATCAAGGTGTAGAAACATATCAAAGATGATCAAGAGAAATGGGAGGCACCTGAGCTAAATTTCAAGTGTCATAGCAAAGGGTATGAATACTTATGTCAATGTGATATTACAGTTGTTTAAAAAAAAAAAATTTGCTATACTTTATAAAATCCTGTTTTCTCTTTGTCATTATGGGGTATTGAGTGTAGATTGATGAGGGAAAAAATGAATTTAAACGATTTCAGCGTAAGGCTGCAACATAACAAAATGTGAAAAAAGTGAAGGGGTCTGAATACATGCTGAATGCACTGTATATATAACAGATGTCGTCTACAACTACACACATTACATTCTCGAATTTATATCGCCATTTTTAGGTTACTTATTGACTGACGCTCGTGTAGGTATATATATATATATATATACATACTGTATTAATACAGCACACATACTGTACACATACTGTATTATATACACATACTGTATTAATGCCATGAGGAAAATGGAAGCGAGGTTACATTATTATATATAAAGTACCCATGCGTAGCTATCCGTCACTTCTCTGATGGATTTAATCAAAAACAGCACATTGTACTTCACAAACATCTGGCATGTTCATCTGTGCAAACATATGGCATTCACAAATGAACATGCCATATGTTTGTGAAGGACAATGTGCTGTTTTTGATTAAATCCATCAGAGAAGTGACGGGTAGCTACGCATGGGTACTGTATATATAATAATGTAACCTCGCTTCCATCAGGGTGTTGTGAAATAAACATGTGGTACCTGTGGCTGTTTGTGTGTTCCGTCCTTGTAACGATATATATTTTTTTCTATTGCTTCAAGGAGTATTAATTACGATGTATAATTTTGTGTGTTGCTATCCGTGTCCTTCTTAAGGGTTCTTGCTGTTGTGGAAGAATAAATGTTACCGTTGGAACCAGTTTCATTGAGCTCCCATTCTCGCTTCTTCTTCAATCGCAGAAAGACATGCATCTCTGATTAAAACGTCAAATTTTTGTTCCAAGGAAATCGATAAGATAAGATAAACCAAGGAAATAGATTATTAGTTTTCCGACCAAGAAAATCGATTATTGTACACCGCACCTTTCCTATGCCATCTCCAGGCATTGCAAATCGTCATTGCTGGGCACCGAAGGGGGCTCGGCAGTGACGCACGCTGAAAGGGAGTACTCAGTTTTCACTCTGTTTGTTGCACACCGCACCTTTCCTATGCCATCTCCAGGCATTGCATAACGTCATTGTCAGGCACCGAAGGGGGCTCGGCAGTGACGCACGCTGAAAGGGAGTACTCAGTTTTCACTCTGGTTGTTTTCTTGTTTGTTTGTTGTACACCGCAACTTTCCTATGCCATCTCCAGGCATTGCAAATCGTCATTGCCGGGCACCAAAGGGGGCTCGGCAGTGACGCACGCTGAAAGGGAGTACTCAGTTTTCACTCTGGTTGTTGTACACCGCACCTATCCTATGCCCTCTCCAGGCATTGCAAATCGTCATTGCTGGTCACCGAAGGGGGCTCGGCAGTGACACACGCTGAAAGGGAGTACTCAGTTTTCACTCAGTTTGTTGCACACCACACCTTTCCTATGCCATCTCCAGGCATTGCATAACGTCATTGTCGGGCACCGAAGGGGGCTCGGCAGTGACGCACGCTGAAAGGGAGTACTCAGTTTTCACTCTGGTTGTTTTCTTGTTTGTTTGTTGTACACCGCAACTTTCCTATGCCATCTCCAGGCATTGCAAATCGTCATTGCCGGGCACCAAAGGGGGCTCGGCAGTGACGCACGCTGAAAGGGAGTACTCAGTTTTCACTCTGGTTGTTGTACACCGCACCTATCCTATGCCCTCTCCAGGCATTGCAAATCGTCATTGCTGGGCACCGAAGGGGGCTCGGCAGTGACGCACGCTGAAAGGGAGTACTCAGTTTTCACTCTGTTGTACACCGCAGCTTTCCTATGCCATCTCCAGGCATTGCAAATCGTCATTGCCGGGCACCGAAGGGGGCTGGGCAGTGACGCACGCTGAAAGATAGTACTCAGTTTTCACTCTGGTTGTTTGTTTTCTTGCTTTCTTTCTTTCTTGTTGTACACCGCTCCTTTCCTATGCCATCTCCAGGCATTGCAAATCGTCATTGCTGGGCACCGAAGGGGGCTCGGCAGTGACGCACGCTGAAAGAGAGTACTCAGTTTTCACTCTGGTTGTTGTACACCGCTCCTTTCCTATGCCATCTCCAGGCATTGCAAATCGTCATTGCCGGGCACCAAAGGGGGCTCGGCAGTGACGCACGCTGAAAGAGAGTACTCAGTTTTCACTCTGGTTGTTTGTTGTACACCGCTCCTTTCCTATGCCATCTCCAGGCATTGCAAATCGTCATTGCCGGGCACCAAAGGGGGCTCGGCAGTGACGCACGCTGAAAGAGAGTACTCAGTTTTCACTCTGGTTGTTTGTTGTACACCGCACCTTTCCTATGCCATCTCCAGGCATTGCAAATCGTCATTGCTGGGCACCGAAGGGGGCTCGGCAGTGACGCACGCTGAAAGAGAGTACTCAGTTTTCACTCTGGTTGATTTCTTGTTGTACACCGCACCTTTCCTATGCCATCTCCAGGCATTGCAAATCGTCATTGCTGGGCACCGAAGGGGGCTCGGCAGTGACGCACGCTGAAAGAGAGTACTCAGTTTTCACTCTGGTTGTTTTCTTGTTTTCTTTCTTTCTTGGTTGTCCGGACGATATCTCAGCCATCCTTTGAGCTAGGAAGCTGAAATTTCGGCACAGTAGTGAGCAAGTCCTTTGTCAAATACGGTATTTTTTGTTTTTTGAATAATCAATTAATTGAGGAGTTATTTAATTATTAGCGTTTAATTAAGTACTTATTTAATTAATTAAATTTCATTTCTCTTCTGACCATTATTAACTCAGGCACCTTTTGAGTTAGGAAGCTGATATTTGGACATGCCAATGACCAGGTGATTTGGCTGCAAAGGATATTTTTGATTTATTAATTAATCAATTAATCGATTAATTATTTAATTATTCGATTAATGACAAAAAAATTTTTTTTTTTAAAGTTACAGATTCTGATGAAATAGTGGTAGTTTATGTGTTCTCTGACCAAATTGATTAATAATTTAATTTTTTTATGATTATTATTTATTTATTTTCATTATTAATCATTTATTTATTTTCTTTCTCATTTGGCCAATATCTCAGGCACCTTTTGAGCTGGGAAGCTAATATTTGGACATGAGTGACCAAGTGATGTGGCTATCAAGGATATTTTTGATTTATTGATTAATCATTTCATCTATTAAGTATTTATTGATTAATCGATTAATTATTTATTGAGTAATCAATTAATTATTTAATTTTTTATAAATGACTTATTTAATTAAATTTCTAAAAGATACATCTTCGGATGAAGCACTAGTGGTTTAGTTATGCGATTAGCCAATTGATTATGAAAATATTTTGTGATAATCTTTTATTGATTTTAATTATACAATTAATCAATCAATTAGTGTACACCTTTCACTCCCAATGCAGCCTCAATGAGCTGCACTGCGGTATTGCCGGGCGCCGGAGGCGCTCCGGCAATGCCGCGCTGCAGCATATTCAATTATTTGGCATGGGGCGGTGTACTTTGAATGTATTTGTACTTGTTTTCTTTCTTTCTTGGTTGTCCGGACGATATCTCAGCCATCCTTTGAGCTAGGAAGCTGAAATTTCGGCACAGTAGTGAGCAAGTCCTTTGTCAAATACGGTATTTTTTGTTTTTTGAATAATCAATTAATTGAGGAGTTATTTAATTATTAGCGTTTAATTAAGTACTTATTTAATTAATTAAATTTCATTTATCTTCTGACCATTATTAACTCAGGCACCTTTTGAGTTAGGAAGCTGATATTTGGACATGCCAATGACCAGGTGATTTGGCTGCAAAGGATATTTTTGATTTATTAATTAATCAATTAATCGATTAATTATTTAATTATTCGATTAATGACAAAAAAAAATTTTTTTTTTAAGTTACAGATTCTGATGAAATAGTGGTAGTTTATGTGTTCTCTGACCAAATTGATTAATAATTTAATTTTTTTATGATTATTATTTATTTATTTTCATTATTAATCATTTATTTATTTTCTTTCTCATTTGGCCAATATCTCAGGCACCTTTTGAGCTGGGAAGCTAATATTTGGACATGAGTGACCAAGTGATGTGGCTATCAAGGATATTTTTGATTTATTGATTAATCATTTCATCTATTAAGTATTTATTGATTAATCGATTAATTATTTATTGAGTAATCAATTAATTATTTAATTTTTTATAAATGACTTATTTAATTAAATTTCTAAAAGATACATCTTCGGATGAAGCACTACTGGTTTAGTTATGCGATTAGCCAATTGATTATGAAAATATTTTGTGATAATCTTTTATTGATTTTAATTATACAATTAATCAATCAATTAGTGTACACCTCTCCCTCCCAATGCAGCCTCAATGAGCTGCACTGCAGTATTGCCGGGCGCCGGAGGCGCCCCGGCAATGCCGCGCTGCAGCATATTTAATTATTTGGCATGGGGCGGTGTACTTTGAATGTATGTGTACTTGTTGTACACCGCTCCTTTCCTATGCCACCTCCAGGCATTGCAAATCGTCATTGCCGGGCACCGAAGGGGGCTCGGCAGTGACGCACGCTGAAAGAGAGTACTCAGTTTTCACTCTGGTTTCTTGTTTTCTTGTTTGTTTGTTTTCTTGGTTGTCCGGGCGATATCTCAGCCATCCTTTGAGCTAGGAAGCTGAAATTTCGGCACAGTAGTGAGCAAGTCCTTTGTCAAATACGGTATTTTTTGTTTTTTGAATAATCAATTAATTGAGGAGTTATTTAATTATTAGCGTTTAATTAAGTACTTATTTAATTAATTAAATTTCATTTCTCTTCTGACCATTATTAACTCAGGCACCTTTTGAGTTAGGAAGCTGATATTTGGACATGCCAATGACCAGGTGATTTGGCTGCAAAGGATATTTTTGATTTATTAATTAATCAATTAATCGATTAATTATTTAATTATTCGATTAATGACCAAAAAAATTTTTTTTTTTAAGTTACAGATTCTGATGAAATAGTGGTAGTTTATGTGTTCTCTGACCAAATTGATTACTAATTTAATTTTTTTATGATTATTGTACACCGCTCCTTTCCTATGCCATCTCCAGGCATTGCAAATCGTCATTGCCGGGCACCAAAGGGGGCTCGGCAGTGACGCACGCTGAAAGAGAGTACTCAGTTTTCACTCTGGTTTCTTGTTTGTTTTCTTGTTGTACACCGCACCTTTCCTATGCCATCTCCAGGCATTGCAAATCGTCATTGCTGGGCACCGAAGGGGGCTCGGCAGTGACGCACGCTGAAAGAGAGTACTCAGTTTTCACTCTGGTTGTTTTCTTGTTTTCTTTCTTTCTTGGTTGTCCGGACGATATCTCAGCCATCCTTTGAGCTAGGAAGCTGAAATTTCGGCACAGTAGTGAGCAAGTCCTTTGTCAAATACGGTATTTTTTGTTTTTTGAATAATCAATTAATTGAGGAGTTATTTAATTATTAGCGTTTAATTAAGTACTTATTTAATTAATTAAATTTCATTTATCTTCTGACCATTATTAACTCAGGCACCTTTTGAGTTAGGAAGCTGATATTTGGACATGCCAATGACCAGGTGATTTGGCTGCAAAGGATATTTTTGATTTATTAATTAATCAATTAATCGATTAATTATTTAATTATTCGATTAATGACAAAAAATTTTTTTTTTTTTAAGTTACAGATTCTGATGAAATAGTGGTAGTTTATGTGTTCTCTGACCAAATTGATTAATAATTTAATTTTTTTATGATTATTATTTATTTATTTTCATTATTAATCATTTATTTATTTTCTTTCTCATTTGGCCAATATCTCAGGCACCTTTTGAGCTGGGAAGCTAATATTTGGACATGAGTGACCAAGTGATGTGGCTATCAAGGATATTTTTGATTTATTGATTAATCATTTCATCTATTAAGTATTTATTGATTAATCGATTAATTATTTATTGAGTAATCAATTAATTATTTAATTTTTTATAAATGACTTATTTAATTAAATTTCTAAAAGATACATCTTCGGATGAAGCACTACTGGTTTAGTTATGCGATTAGCCAATTGATTATGAAAATATTTTGTGATAATCTTTTATTGATTTTAATTATACAATTAATCAATCAATTAGTGTACACCTCTCCCTCCCAATGCAGCCTCAATGAGCTGCACTGCGGTATTGCCGGGCGCCGGAGGCGCCCCGGCAATGCCGCGCTGCAGCATATTTAATTATTTGGCATGGGGCGGTGTACTTTGAATGTATGTGTACTTGTTTGTTTTCTTTCTTGGTTGTCCGGGCGATATCTCAGCCATCCTTTGAGCTAGGAAGCTGAAATTTCGGCACAGTAGTGAGCAAGTCCTTTGTCAAATACGGTATTTTTGTTTTTTGAATAATCAATTAATTGAGGAGTTATTTAATTATTAGCGTTTAATTAAGTACTTATTTAATTAATTAAATTTCATTTCTCTTCTGACCATTATTAACTCAGGCACCTTTTGAGTTAGGAAGCTGATATTTGGACATGCCAATGACCAGGTGATTTGGCTGCAAAGGATATTTTTGATTTATTAATTAATCAATTAATCGATTAATTATTTAATTATTCGATTAATGACAAAAAAATTTTTTTTTTTTAAGTTACAGATTCTGATGAAATAGTGGTAGTTTATGTGTTCTCTGACCAAATTGATTAATAATTTAATTTTTTTATGATTATTATTTATTTATTTTCATTATTAATCATTTATTTATTTTCTTTCTCATTTGGCCAATATCTCAGGCACCTTTTGAGCTGGGAAGCTAATATTTGGACATGAGTGACCAAGTGATGTGGCTATCAAGGATATTTTTGATTTATTGATTAATCATTTCATCTATTAAGTATTTATTGATTAATCGATTAATTATTTATTGAGTAATCAATTAATTATTTAATTTTTTATAAATGACTTATTTAATTAAATTTCTAAAAGATACATCTTCGGATGAAGCACTACTGGTTTAGTTATGCGATTAGCCAATTGATTATGAAAATATTTTGTGATAATCTTTTATTGATTTTAATTATACAATTAATCAATCAATTAGTGTACACCTCTCCCTCCCAATGCAGCCTCAATGAGCTGCACTGCGGTATTGCCGGGCGCCGGAGGCGCCCCGGCAATGCCGCGCTGCAGCATATTTAATTATTTGGCATGGGGCGGTGTACTTTGAATGTATGTGTACTTGTTTGTTTTCTTTCTTGGTTGTCCGGACGATATCTCAGCCATCCTTTGAGCTAGGAAGCTGAAATTTCGGCACAGTAGTGAGCAAGTCCTTTGTCAAATACGGTATTTTTTGTTTTTTGAATAAATCAATTAATTGAGGAGTTATTTAATTATTAGCGTTTAATTAAGTACTTATTTAATTAATTAAATTTCATTTCTCTTCTGACCATTATTAACTCAGGCACCTTTTGAGTTAGGAAGCTGATATTTGGACATGCCAATGACCAGGTGATTTGGCTGCAAAGGATATTTTTGATTTATTAATTAATCAATTAATCGATTAATTATTTAATTATTCGATTAATGACAAAAAATTTTTTTTTTTTAAAGTTACAGATTCTGATGAAATAGTGGTAGTTTATGTGTTCTCTGACCAAATTGATTAATAATTTAATTTTTTTATGATTATTATTTATTTATTTTCATTATTAATCATTTATTTATTTTCTTTCTCATTTGGCCAATATCTCAGGCACCTTTTGAGCTGGGAAGCTAATATTTGGTCATGAGTGACCAAGTGATGTGGCTATCAAGGATATTTTTGATTTATTGATTAATCATTTCATCTATTAAGTATTTATTGATTAATCGATTAATTATTTATTGAGTAATCAATTAATTATTTAATTTTTTATAAATGACTTATTTAATTAAATTTCTAAAAGATACATCTTCGGATGAAGCACTAGTGCTTTAGGTATGCTATTAGCCAATTGATTAAGAAAATATTTTGTGATAATCTTTTATTGATTTTAATTATACAATAAATCAATCAATTAGTGTACACCTCTCCCTCCCAATGCAGCCTCAATGAGCTGCACTGCGGTATTGCCGGGCGCCGGAAGCGCCCCGGCAATGCCGCGCTGCAGCATATTTAATTATTTGGCATGGGGCGGTGTACTTTGAATGTATGTGTACTTGTTTGTTTTCTTGCTTTCTTGTTTGTTTGTTTGTCCGGACGATATCTCAGCCATCCTTTGAGCTAGGAAGCTGAAATTTCGGCACAATAGTGAGCAAGTCCTTTGTCAAAAACGGTATTTTTTGTTTTTTGATTAATCAATTAATTGATGAGTTATTTAATTATTAGCGATTAATTAAGTACTTATTTAATTAATTAAATTTCATTTCTCTTCTGACCATTAACTCAGGCACCTTTTGAGTTAGGAAGCTGATATTTGGACATGCCAATGACCAGGTGATTTGGCTGCAAAGGCTATTTTTGATTTATTAATTAATGAATTAATCGATTAATTATTTAATTATTTGATTAATGACCCCAAATTTTTTTTTTTTTAACTTACAGATTCTGATGAAATGGTGGTGGTTTATGTGTTCTCTGACCGAATTGATTAATAATTAAAAAAATTTATGATTATTATTTATTTATTTTCATTATTAATCATTTATTTGTCTTCTTTCTCATTTGGCCAATATCTCAGGCACCTTTTGAGCTCAGAAGCTAATATTTGGACATGAGTGACCAAGTGATGTGGCTATCAAGGATATTTTTGATTTATTGATTAATCAATTAATCAATGTATCGATTAATTATTTAATTATTCGATTAATTACTAAAAAAAATTTTTTTTTTTCAGTTACCGATTCTGATGAAATGGTGGTGGTTTATGTGTTCTGTGACCGAATTGATTAATAATTTAATTTTTTTATGATTATTATTTATTTATTTTCATTATTAATTATTTATTTGTTTTCTTTCTTATTTGGCCAATATCTCAGGTACCTTTTGAGCTGGGAAGCTAATATTTGGACATGACAGTGACCAAGTGATGTGGCTATCAAGGATATTTTTGATTTATTGATTAATCATTTAATCAATTAATTATTTATTGATTAATCAATTAATTATTTAATTTTTTAAAATTATTTATTTAATTAAATTTCTAAAAGATACATCTTCGGATGAAGCACTAGTGGTTTAGTTATGCTATTAGCCAATTGATTATGAAAATATTTTGTGATAATCTTTTATTGATTTTAATTATACAATTAATCAATCAATTAGTGTACACCTCTCCCTCCCAATGCAGCCTCAATGAGCTGCACTGCGGTATTGCCGGGCGCCGGAGGTGCCCCGGCAATGCCGCGCTGTAAGATATTTAATTATTTGGAAGGGGGGCGGTGTACTTTGAATGTATCTTTACTTGTTGCACACCGCTCCTTTCCTATGCCATCTCCAGGCATTGCAAATCGTCATTGCTGGGCACCGAAGCGGGCTCGGCAGTGACGCACGCTGAAAGAGAGTACTCAGTTTTCACTCTGGTTGTTTGTGTTCTAGCTTTCTTTCTTTCTTGTTGTACACCGCACCTTTCCTATGCCGTCTCCAGGCATTGCAAATCGTCATTGCCGGGCACCGAAGGGGGCTCGGCAGTGACGCACGCTGAAAGAGAGTACTCAGTTTTCACTCTCGTTGTTTGTTTTCTTGCTTTCTTGTTTGCTTGTTTGTTTGTCCGGACGATATCTCAGCCATCCTTTGAGCTAGGAAGCTGAAATTTCGGCACAATAGTGAGCAAGTCCTTTGTCAAAAACGGTATTTTTTGTTTTTTGATTAATCAATAAATTGAGGAGTTATTTAATTATTAGCGATTAATTAAGTACTTATTTAATTAATCAAATTTCCTTTCTCTTCTGACCATTAACTCAGGCACCTTTTGAGTTAGGAAGCTGATATTTGGACATGCCAATGACCAGGTGATTTGGCTGCAAAGGCTATTATTGATTTATTAATTAATCAATTAATCGATTAATTATTCGATTAATGACGAATTTTTTTTTTTTTAAAGTTACAGATTCTGATGAAATGGTGGTGGTTTATGTGTTCTATGACCGAATTGATTAATAATTTAATTTTTTAATGATTATTATTTATTTATTTTAATTATTAATCATTTATTTATTTTCTTTCTTATTTGGCCTATTGCCTGGTGTTGGCTTAGTGGTTAGGGTGCTGGCTTGGGATCCTCGGATCCTGGGTTCGAATCCTGGTCGATCGCTGAATTAACACCAGGGGGGTTGACTCAGCCTGTCATCCTTCCGAGGTCGGCAAATTGAGCACCAGTTCACTGGTAATTCCCTGTGTCGCAAGAGTCGACTAACAGGGTTGGTGGCAGGAAGGGCATCCGGCCGTAAAACATTGCTTCAAAAAGGGGACCATGGTGCCCGAAAAAGGTCAACCCCTGCTCTGCAGGGAAAAATGGCCTCTGAAGGTGGTTCTTTCTTTTCTCATTTTTCTTTCTTTTCTCATATCTCAGGCACCTTTTGAGCTCGGAAGCTAATATTTGGACATGAGTGACCAAGTGATGTGGCTATCAAGGATATTTTTGATTTATTAATTAATCAATTAATTATTTAATTCTTCGATTAATGACTAAATTTTTTTTTTTTTAGTTACAGATTCTGATGAAATGGTGGTGGTTTATGTGTTCTCTGACCGAATTGATTAATAATTAATTTTTTTAAATGATTATTATTTATTTATTTTCATTATTAATCATTTATTTATTTTCTTTCTCATTTGGCCAATATCTCAGGCACCTTTTGAGCTGGGAAGCTAATATTTGGACATGACTGACCAAGTGATGTGGCTCTCAAGAATATTTTTGATTTATTGATTAATCATTTAATCGATTAATTATTTAATTATTCGATTAATGATATTTTTTTTTTTTTTTTTGTTACAGATTCTGATGAAATGGTGGTGGTTTATGTGTTCTCTGACCGAATTGATTAATAAATGCTTATTATTTATTTATTTTCATTATTAATCATTTATTTATTTTCTTTCTCATTTGGCCAATATCTCAGGCACCTTTTGAGCTCGGAAGCTAATATTTGGACATGAGTGACCAAGTGATGTGGCTATCAAGGATATTTTTGATTTATTGATTAATCAATTATCGATTAATTATTTAATTATTCGATTAATTACTAAAAAAAAATTATTTTTTTTCAGTTACAGATTCTGATGAAATGGTGGTGGTTTATGTGTTCTATGACCGAATTGATTAATAATTTAATTTTTTAATGATTATTATTTATTTATTTTCATTATTAATCATTTATTTTCTTTCTCATTTGGCCAATATCTCAGGCACCTTTTGAGCTCAGAAGCTAATATTTGGACATGAGTGACCAAGTGATGTGGCTATCAAGGATAGTTTTGATTTAATGATTAATCATTTAATCGATTAATTATTTATTGATTAATCAATTAATTATTTAATTTTTTATTAATGACCTATTTAATTAAATTTCTAAAAGATACATCTTCGGATGAAGCACTCGTGGTTTAGTTATGCTTTCGCCAATTGATTAAGAAAATATTTATTGATTTTAATTATACAATTAATCAATCAATTAGCGTACACCTCTCCCTCCCAATGCAGCCTCAATGAGCTGCACTGCGGTATTGCCGGGCGCCGGAGGCACCCCGGTAATGCCGCGCTGTCGGATATTTAATTATTTGGCATGGGGGTGGTGTACTTTGAATGTATCTGAACTTGTTAGCTTTCCGACCAAGAAAATCTGTTGTTAGCTTTCTGACCAAGGAAATCGATTATTCGCTTTCCGACCAAGAAAATCTATTATAAGCTTTCCAACAAAGGAAATTGATTTTGAGCTTTCCAACCAAGAAAATCTGTTGTTAGCTTTCTGACCAAGAAAATCTATTATAAGCTTTCCGACCAAGAAAATCTATTACAAGCTTTCCAACAAAGGAAATTGATTATGAGCTTTCCGACCAAGAAAATCCATGATAAGCTTTCCAACCAAGAAAATCTATTATAAGCTTTCCGACCAAGAAAATCTATTACAAGCTTTCCAACAAAGAAAATCTATTATAAGCTTTCCGACCCAGAAAATCTATTATAAGCTTTCCAACGAAGAAAATCGATTATAAGCTTCCTGACCAAGGAAATCGATTATTAGCTTTCCGACCAAGAAAATCGATTATTAGCTTTCCAACCAAGAAAATCGATTATTAGCTTTCCGACCAAGAAAATCGATTATTAGCTTTCCGACCAAGAAAATCGATTATTAGCTTTCTGACCAAGGAAATCGATTGGCTTTCCGACCAACGAAATCGATCATTAGCTTTCCAACCAAGAAAATCTATGATAAGCTTTCCGACCAAGAAAATCTATTATAAGCTTTCCGACCAAGAAAATCTATTATTAGCTTTCCAACCAAGAAAATCTATTTTAAGCTTTCCAACCAAGAAAATCTATGATAAGCTTTCCGACCAAGAAAATCTATTATTAGCTTTCTGACCAAGGAAATAGATTATTAGCTTTCCGACCAAGGAAATCGATTGTTAGCTTTCTGACCAAGAAAATCTGTCATAAGCTTTCCGACCAAGAAAATCTATTATAAGCTTTCCGACCAAGAAAATCTATTATAAGCTTTCCGACCAAGAAAATCTATTATAAGCTTTCCGACCAAGAAAATCTATTATAAGCTTTCCAACCAAGAAAATCTATTATAAGCTTTCTGACCAAGAAAATCGATTATAAGCTTTCCGACCAAGAAAATCTATTATAAGCTTTCCGACCAAGAAAATCGATTATAAGCTTTCCGACCAAGAAAATCTATTATAAGCTTTCTGACCAAGAAAATCGATTATAAGCTTTTCGACCAAGAAAATCTATTATAAGCTTTCCGACCAAGAAAATCGATTATTAGCTTTCCGACCAAGAAAATCTATTGCAAGCTTTCCGACCAAGAAAATCTATTATTAGCTTTCTGACCAAGGAAATCGATTATTAGCTTTTCGACCAAGAAAATCCATCATTAGCTTTCCGACCAAGAAAATCTATTATGAGCTTTCCAACCAAGAAAATCTATTATTAGCTTTCTGACCAAGGAAATTGATTATTAGCTTTCCAACCAAGGAAATTGATTATTAGCTTTGTGACTAAGAAAATCTATTACAAGCTTTCCAACCAAGAAAATCTATTATTAGCTTTCTGACCAAGGAAATCGATTATTAGCTTTCCGACCAAGGAAATTAATTATTAGCTTTACAACCAAGGTATTCAATTATTAGCCTTCCAACCAAGGCAATCGATTATTAGCTTTCAACCAAGGAAATTTATTATTAGCTTTCAACCAAGGTATTCAATTATTAGCGTTCCAACCAAGGCAATCGATTATATTAGCTTTCAACCAAGGAAATTTATTAGCTTTCGAACCAGGGTAATCGATTATTAGCTTTCATCCAACAAAATCTATGATTAGCTTTCCAACCAAGGTATTCAATTCTTAGCTTTCAGACCAAGAAAATCTATTATAAGCTTTCCAACCAAGGAAATTGATTATTAGCTTTCCGACCAAATAAATCGATTATTAGTTTTTGCCATTTTTATTTTTGCGTGACACCAGGAACTGTTAAGAATCAAGCATGCTGGATCCACACACACATACTACACACACCACACACACGGTCAGTTGCTTCTCCTCATCGTACTAGATAATAAAACGATATCAAGGGACACCAACAAAGGTAAACAGCAGGCATCCACAAAGAACATTACTGTCGGTTTCGAGAATCATCGCCTGGTGTTGTGCACTGTGCCCATTTGTGAAACACTTTCTCTTCTTAGTTCTTAATGCAATATTTAATTTCTGCAGCTTAATGTCCTCAAGAACTTGATGTTCTCCATGACTGCAGCCTCTCTCTGTATAAGTTATGGTTCTATATTTTCCTTTCTCACTATTTTATAAAATAAAACCTAAATTCCTGTCTTTACCATATCATCGATATTGTATCTTTAGCTCAACCTTGTTGCTCATTCAGTGTCTTTCTTCACAGCTCAATATTGTGAGAAGAGGAAGACAAGTGAGATGGGTGGGAGATGGAAGCACATCGGAGTGTGGGAATAACAGCAGAGCTCACTCACCAAACGACAAAGTGGAACAAAGACTGTCGAGCTCGGGGTTCTGGAAATATATACATGATCCTTTTACTATTTTTAAACAATAAAATTCATATCACTATGTCCATATTTGAACCCTTTATATCGTTGTCAAAGCTCATAAAAAATTAAACGATGGGGTTTACACTATCAGAATTAAGAAGATATGTCTGAGAGCAAAAGGGATATCAATAAAAGCATACACACTCACCTCTAAGCTGTCTAGCCCGGGTTTGAACCCCGAGCCAGCTATAAACTGCCATCGTGGTGTTTCACAGGCAGGGTGATTCATCAATGGATGGACGTTTGCCCGCATTTTTTGATGAATATTAAAGATCCCCATTGTCCTTCGCATAGGCTAGGTGAGCTATCGCCGGCATCCTGAATCAAATTACAAATTCCTGACCTAACCAGCAGAGGGCATTATATCAATGGCACAGCCACGTCCCCAGCCAATGATACCAGCCCAAAGCCTTGTACTGCATACCAACGACGAAGAACAGAGCAAAAGTACTCGAGACCTGGTGATTGTCGAGCAGTGTGGAAAGATGTGGAAGGCATGTTGACAAGAAAATCAGAATGAGGAAGTTTATCACAAAATGCAAAGAAGAATGAATGATTGAAGATCATGTAGTACAGCAGCAGAGCTTATAACCTTTAAACAGCAAAGGAGCAAACTCAAAGTATGTAATTTAGCATATGGACAGCACACAACCATTTATGGTGAAATACTTGTCAACTATTGATGCCAGGAACCAACACGGCTTCATCTAGGGTAGAGGTCATCACCCTACGTGGAGGTGTCAGCTTCAGTCGACGATGGGGCTGGAGGACACCGAGCGACTGGAGGACACCAGCCAAGGGTGCTGATGGGTGGGATGTGTAAGAGAGTGGCAGGAAAACCCTCAAGCTGATACTGTGTGGGGTACTGCCGGCACCACACACAAGCAGACACCCACCACTGCATTTGAAGACCTCTCAGCTGCTTGGACACAGATTTTTAACAGGGATACCACATGGCCTTGCAGGAAACTGAAAATGTTTGACTTGTCATGTTTACTGTATTTAGGTGATTGGTCCAATCAGTCACGTGCAGCTCCAAAAGTGCTCTGGAGGGCATATATCCCATGAAATTAGTAGAGTAGATTTCCACTCGGCTAAACATAAACTGTTTGTACACATAAACGTGGTTTCAATGGTTAGAGTTTATGTTTGTAAAAACTAAATTGCGTTTAAGGTAGGCCTGGTTGAAGATTACTCGATTGATTACTTGGGCCCCTAAGAAAGCAATTTCTATTATGAATTAATACGCACACGATTTGCTCCCTTCTCCCTCCTCAATCTGACATTGAACTGTGTACAAAGTCACAATGTAACTGCCAGTACCATCAGTGTCGTCACCAATATTAGATCATAAAATGCTTTGAAAAGCAGACCGCACATCAGCCATCCGCACATCAGCCATGTAGTCAAATTTCAACTTCCTGCTATAGCGACACCTGCAGAAGATACAGGCGTGTGCTATTTGGTTACTTTGCCTAATGAAGTCATAACACCTACTTTCTTTGTTACTCTCCTCTCAATTACAATAAAGGGGCAGAAAAAACAACAACAGCCTAAATACCATCATTGATCATTCCCATACACTGCTGCAGACAGGATAGCAGCCAACCAAGCATCTCTGCAATGTGCTCAACATACACGATTAGCTTATCGTCAGATCTTATGCCCTCAATCTCAGATTATACAACACAAAAACAGGTTTATAATCAAAAGTTTTTGGGGGAAAAAAAGTCAGATACATAGTATTTTCAGATGTAATGTCTCGTCAAAAATAACTTGACAGTTTAATACATGATTGATAAAGCATGGAGACTCCCCAAATTGTCTCGGGTCTTGTTCCTTGAAGAACTACAATGGCAAACTCGTAGGGTACATAGTCTTGCCTCGAGCATTCATTCTGAACAAATGTACCATCGTTAACTGAACACGCCACGATTATGGCCCATATACCCGTGTCATCCATGCACCCTATTATGCCATAGGTTTGTCGCATGGGTTATGAACGTCTAAAATTTAACTCTTCACTCCCATCAGGTCATATATAAGATATGAAGTTTCAGATTTTTCAGGGAGGAATTTCAATTCAATCAATTATGGCTGGAATACCAATTCTTCAATAACATCATCGTTATCACCCTTTAACCCCCATGAGGAGTTGATGACATATGCCAAGTTTCAATTTTTTAGGTTGTGTGGTTTTGCAGAAAATGCCCAATTTTTCCCTTTAATTCAATATGGCTGCCATACCATGTGGACCTATGACGTCAGAGTTCGGAATAAAATATTCTCCATGAGGAGTCCTTCCTATGTTTAAGGTTTCGCATCGATCGGACAACTGGTTGAAAAGAAAAACATTTTTCAAGCAAAACATATACAGACGAGGACAGAGACAGGGGCATTGGAGGTCTCGCATCCCCTTCAGGACAAGACTAATGTCACCAAATGAAAATACTTCAAAGCAAATGGCAAATGTGTTTATTTAAGCCAAGCAAGTTCAAAGAAACTCCTTACACACAGAAACTGCAGAGTTCGTGAATAATGATGTTTTGATGCGCACTACAGCAGAGTGAGCAACATGACTGATTGTTGCTAGTTTTGAGCAACTACTTCAAGACAATCATGAACAATTACAGTTTTGAAGGCAGAAGTTAAGCGAAGTAAACTTTCAACTTTCTTCAGCTCTGCTACAATAGAAGAAGAAAAAAAAAACCATGAGGAAGTGGTTAAGCAACATTAAAATATCATTTGATAACTTCACAGCTGTAATTAAATGGCGAGTAAAAACCATGCAAAAGAAGAAAATACGAGATGATATTGAAACAAATCTGGTCTGTTCAAAAAACACCAAGAAAAAGAAAAAAAAGAAAGAAAAAAAAAGCATCAACAAGAAGGAAACCTATGAAATCTTCCATCCCCGTTACTTTCCCTGATCAAAAAACAAAGCTGCTGAGAACAACGTTCCGACTCCAATCCTGTCCAAGCTGAGAGCAGATCAATGTGACCTGAGTTGTGTTTTCATAGTTTCCATCTGCGTGTCAGTAAAGCTAATGACAGGGTTGCTGAATGCAACCTCAGTCTAACAAGAGGAGCACACGAGATACAAAAAAAGCATTTGGCTTTCCTCCCCTTATCCTTAACACTTCGCCATTTTCAATAGAAATGCTCCAACAATTAGACGCACAAATCCATTTCACTTTAATAGCCGGGATGCCTTGTGTCTGCCTGCCACCATGACTTTTCGCCAAAGACCAATAGTGCTCTAACCTATTACAAAGGAACGTGGCTGAACAAATACGAGACCGATTCTCCATTGTGTGTTCTCCTAATTGCTTCAGCCAAGATCATAGCAATGTCAATCACCTGGTGAGAAAAGGAATAATTCTGATTAGATTCTGAAGCCTCACATGACCTCCCATAAAGGTAGTTACATCTAAAGACGTTACCAACAGGCAAACCCCAAACATCAAAAGCAAACCCCATCACAAAAATACCTGAATTTTGGCACACTGCTTCATCTTCTCTTCCTGAGGAATTGTATTTGTGACAACGACCGCTTCGAACTGCGCGCTATTGATACGTGAGATGGCAGGTCCAGAGAAGATGCCATGGGTTAAGATGGCATACACTTTGGTAGCACCAGCAGAGACCAGTCTGGAGGGGCACCACAGGTACATGGTCAGTGTGGAATTTCAGCATGCTGTTTCAATTGTGTTGTCTTGTGCGCAAATCTGCAGTGCCAAGTCAAACAGGAAATTAAAGCATACCTATCTGCAGCATGGCACATTGTCCCACATGTGTCCGCCATGTCATCCACAAGCACAGCGACTCGATCTTTCACATCACCTACAAGGACCATGCGGTCAACTTCATTGGCCTTCTTGCGCTCCTTGTGGATCAATGCAAAGTCCACATTCAGTCGATCGGCAATGGACGTCACCCTGGAGTGATGAAATGCAAGTTGAAAGGAAATGGTGTTGAGCCATTCTACAGAGCAGGATTCCTCAAAACAAACAAAACCGTACATAATGGACAAACGGTTGAGGATTGTTCCCTGCAAACCATTTCGCTAACTCGTGATGGTCAACGACACCGCCACTGCATGCATAGACCAAAGGAAATACATTGATGACCTCAGTAACGCCAAAATATTGCAACAAACTGAAGTCTTACATGTGGTGACATTTGGACTTATTTAGTGAATGGTGCAGTGAGAAATGTAGGGAAATGTGAATGTCACTTCTTCACAACCCACTACCTCCTCTTGAACTAGCGATCAATGGTGTTTCCTTGGAAACCGTTTCGGTTATGAATCTTCTCGGTGTCATAATTCAGGACAATCTGAAGTGGAATCAACAGACATGGTTAGCAATGCCTCGAGGACGCATGTACGTACGTACATCTCTATTAGCTCAAGAAGAATGGCGTGAAAGTTGGAGACTTGGTAATGGCCTACAAGATGTACAATCGCCCCATTTAGAAATTTGAGCACTGGTATGGAGTTCAGGTCTCGTTACCTCAAGTTGCAGATATTGATAGACTCCAAAAGAGCTTTGCGAATGATCACCTTTCCGAATCTTCCCGATGCTGACCTTTTACATGATTTTAATATTCCTTCCCTCGCTGATTGGCTCCTTAGATTCGTCAGACACTTTGCTAACTCTGTACTCTCTTCCAGTCGTCATCGCCACCATTTTCCTCAAACCAGACAATATTGGTATCTAGAGTCTAGACATAGCCTAAGGAACTCAAAGCAATAGAATGGCGCAAACCGGAACGATAAAAACAGTTCCCCCATTCCTTTCCTTGTCCATTTGTTGAACACGAGAAGCAGCCACTCTTGACGAAAATGACCAGGTTGGGTCATTGTTTATTATTTAATAATGTTAATATTAAGCTGATATCGTTATTGTTATTACTTTTGTTATTGAAAGTGGCCTTGTAAAAATTCCATGATTGCATGAAACTACTCTCAAGGTGCTATCTATAACCTTAACATGGCGTTTTCCCAAAGTAGAAAATCCAAATCCAAAGAAATTCGTTTTGATTTTTTTCCTCCCATCAGGATGCAACATAACAGAACAAAATAAACAGTAGAGCTTGAGGGGGTGGGGGAGAGTGAAACATCGACAGCAGAGTTGAAGGACAAAAGATAGAGACTGAGGGAAAAAAAAAAATGCGTGTGGGGAGGAATGAGGGGTAGGAGATTAATGCATGGGGTGGACAAGATCGGCACAGAAACAGGTTATCAGGAGGAAAAACTGGAAATTTTGAAGAATGTGACCTTGAGGATGGGGGATTAACTGGGATAGAAAATATGGTTTTTTAGATGGGCATGATCTGAGATGGTGGTGAAGAGTCGTCTTAAAGACTTGGAGGTAAGAATGAGATGGAAGAAGATGTGGAGGTTGGTCCCATATGTGGGGCATAAAGAGGGACAAATGAGTGTAAGTAAGCGGTGATCCTGGATTTAGGTAGTTTCACTAGCAGGGAGATTTTTTTTTTTTTTTTTTTTGTATACAAGATCGAGGCTCGTGAAAGAGCTAACATTAATCACACAAAAAGACAAACTGACACACAAAACACAAAAAACAAGGAGCGGCAGACAAGATGGGGAGAGAGGGGGAAGGACACAAAAGAGAGGGGGAAGAGGGGGAAGGACACAAACACAACATTTGAGAGCAGGGACATCGGGAGGACTTGGGGGGAGGTGGGAGAGGAATAAAACATATGAACACTGCAAGGACTCTGGGGTGAATTACTGGGGGTAGAAAAGATCAAGGTTTTCGATGGGGGAAGATAGGAGATGGTGGTGAACAGCTGTTTTAAAGACCTGGAGGGAGGATTGGGATTGAAGGGAGTGGGGGAGTTTGTTCCAGAGGCGGGAGAAAAGGGGAATGAAAGAGTGAAGGTGAGCAGAGAGCCTAGACTTTGGCAGTTTAACCATAAGAGGGTTGCAGGCAGATCTTGTGCGACCTGAAGGAATATTGGGGGGACAGAGCACAGAGAGAGCTGGGGGAGCAAGGCCGGAGAGGAGTCGGTAGAAGACAGAAAGACCACCAACCTGCCTGCGGTGAGTGAGTGAAAGGCCCTCGGTGTTGACTACATCGCAGGAGATTCCAATGATTCTGAAAGCTTTGGCCTCAACAGCGTGAAGCCAAGCAAGGTGTGAGGCAGGAGCACCAGCCCAGAGGGGGGAACAGTATTCCATTGAGCTGCGGATGAAAGCCTTGTATGTGGTGAGGAGCTCAGGTGTGCCAAGGAAGGGCTTCGCACGACGGAGGATGCCCAGTCGGCGACTGGCTTTGGAGGCCAGCTTGGAAATGTGGTTTTCCCAAGAAAGATCATGGCAGATAGTGAGACCCAAAAGCTTGAGCGATAGAACTTCTTGGAGAGGATTGTTGAGAAAGTAGATGGGAGGGTTGTCCAGTCGGTCCTTTCGGAGAGACATTGTAAGAGTGTGAGATTTGTCAGGATTGAAAGACATGTTCCACTTGTTTGACCAGTCTGTGATTTTGTCCAGGTCTGCAGAGAGTGAGGAAGCTGCAGACTGCCGATCTGAGGGATGAGGAATGGAGCGACAGAGTAGAGTCGTCAGCAAAGAGATAGAGAGGATTTTCAAGAGAGTCACAGAGATCATTGATGAAGACCAGAAAAAGCACAGGGCCCTATGTAGAAGATGGTGAATTGTGTGCACTATGTAGAAGCCTGGAGGGGGAGAGGTGGTTGGGGGAGGAGGGGGGGTGGGAGTTCAGGATACAAAGCACGGAAAGAGCATAGAGGGTGCAAGACCAGAAAGGAGGTGGTATAACACAGACCACTGACCTGTCTGCAATGGGATGTGAAAAGCAGAATTTTGATTACCCACAACTCCCCTCCCCACTTCAACCGACCAGGTGTGTACATATTAATGTGCACATCAACCACACACGACAATGCAATGCACATGTGCAACTTGCTCTGCCTAGTGGTCAGATGTATTTGAGTCGTGCTTCATGCGAGGAATACACTCATTCACTTTCTGCACGTAAAACA